>NW_006956305.1:0-14532 GCF_000164805.1 Carlito syrichta
ACATATCTCTGTGCTCTCCTTCCTCCATCCAAACCAGTGTTAACTTCTTGCCTGATGTCTATTTCTCATCCCACATTAATATAACTCCTCAAAAATCTTGCCTTCCATTTCCCAACACACCTCTGGATATTTCTGCCGTGGTGGTTCCTGCTGGATGGAGCATCTCTGTAAGTTCCTCCAGCATCCACCTTGCTTCAGAGCAGGGTTCAAGACCAAAGGCAAATCTTTTCTTTTGCACAGTCATTCCTGCCAGAACCTGACACTGGGAGTGAATCATGAGGTAAAGAGGAAGGATAATTAGCAGTTCATGGTCTCACAAATGTATTGTGCTTCAGAAATAGATATGAAAACCAAGTGGTCAAGGTGAGCATACAGTTCATTAGCATACATTACACAAATACTTGACAAACACTTATAATGAGCCTGCACACATAAGCTTATTGTCATTAACCCTTAGAACCTAGAAGTATTGGGTATGAATTGCTTAAGTATAGCTACACACCAACACCAGCAGTGTGAACCAAGGTGAAACTACAGCTCAGAGTTCTATTTTTTTAAAAAAATAAGGTGCATAATTAAAATTATTGATTTGTTTAGATATGTTATTATTCTGGCTAAGTATACCATATCAACTTTGTTAATGAAAATTATTTAATCATTCTATCTCAGTGGCAGAATAGCACAGTGGAAAATAACAACAGCACCAGCAGTATTAGTAATAAAACCCTGAGATAGCTCATTAGAGACAAGCCATAAAGAGATAAAAGTCACTCTTCCTAAGGTCTTGGAGTCTGCTGGTTTGGAATTGCCAAAGGGAACAATAATGTTCTATCTGCAAAGCTCTCAGGAGACAGAGGAACATGACTAGCTAGAGCTAGTTGCTCTGCAAGGGATTTTCAGAATCAACTCCCTCCATATGCTGACATATCAGACTCAGGGAGGGTATAAATCTGTACATTTCCTGGTTCATTCAAGTAGTGCTTATTAGGCAAAATCAGATACAATTTCAGATTTAACATTAGATTTTCTGCTTTGGAGACCATTCTCTCTCTTTTTTTCTTAAGAGAGGGATCATGCTCTGTTGCCCCAGGCTAGAGTACAGTGGCACAATTATAGCTCACTGTGTCCTCAAACTCCTTGGCTCAAGCTATCTTCCTGCCTTGGCCCCCAAGTAGCTGGGACTATAAGCATGCATCATCATGCTGGACTTATTGTTTTTAAGTTGTATTGTCAATACATGGTCTCTCTATGTTGCCCATGCTATAGAGATAACTCGTAAGCATGGCAGATTAGAACCTTTGGAGAGCTCTTCTAGGCAGTAGATGGTAGTTTGTAGGTGGGAGGCCCAGGAGAGAAGCAGAGTGAAATAATCCACTGGATCAATGGAGAACAACCTTTAAAAAAACAAACAAACAAAAAACAAGCAATTCTGTAATTATTTCACTTTAGTTTAATCTAGGATAAAACTTGTGCCCCTTACATTTGCATAGTATTCCAATGGGAATGTGACTACTAAAGAGAAATATAATTTTATTTATGTAATATATAAATCCATGCTATGGTGGCAAATGGGATGGTTTCCAAGGCTTGGCTTTTGTAATATTACTTTTAATAATGACTTACACAGTCTTTTGTTAGATAAAAAGGTGCTTAGCACAATTAATGGCAAAGAAAAATAAGTTATTTTTAGACTCACTGACTCTTTGTCCTAAAATTCGAGTTAAATGTGCAGTGCTAGTTTAAGTTAATAACAAAACAGAACATTTTTAGTTGTGCATTTTATAAAATAAAAATGTTTTAGACATACAGTCAATGGATCTAATCAAAGGCTGATGACTTTAATTTCTGTGCTAGTATGGGAAATGTTTCAATAAAATAACTCTGAGTCCTTGATTATTACATGATCATGGAATCTGCATTTGGTAAAGCCACCATTTTATGCAACCAGCTCTCTAGAGGTCACTGGCAAATGAGAAAAGGTGATTGGGGTTCACACAGGTGTCCTTGCAGGTGCCTCACTCGGTGGCACAGGCATACTAGACTCTCAGAGCAATGGGGTGATGACAGGGGTGAAGGTTTTTCTCTGTCATCTTGGAATGTAACAAAATACCCTGAAGAAAACTCAGTGCAGCCTCTCTTTTCCTTCATCTCTGAACTCCAAAGGTGAATATATAGGTCCCTCCCCTAGTGGGACTCTGGGCATTGGATCGTGACTGTCCCATGCTGCTTCCCTCACTCTTACCTAATTCCCCTCTCCTTATGGGCTTCCATTCTGCTTCTTATAAACTTGCTAACACTAAGCTTTTTGCCTGTCCAGGAGAACCACCATGGGCCCTTTCCCTGGAAGTGCTACTAATGAATTTGAGTGGCTTTTTTGGGGGGGCCACTTATACTTTTTATTTTGTAATTCTTTGGTGTCATTATCTTTATACACTTCCCTTTTGAACACTTTGTGTTTTTTTGTTTGTTCATTTTGTTTTGATTTTGAGTTGGATTCTCACTCTCGCCAATGCTGGAGTCCAGTAGCATGATCATGGCTCACTGCAGACTCCAACTCCTGGACTCAGGCAATCCTCCCACCTTGGCCTTCCAAAGTGCTGGGATTACAGATGTGAGGCACTGTGCCTAGCCCCTTTATGGGCACTTTGACAAACTTTTTTTTAACATTGTAGTCATACTAGAGTTACTAGGTTTTGTATCCTTGGTTTATCATGTCTGTTGCAAATATATTTTTGCTTTTTAATTTTATTTATGGAAGTTTTGCTCTGTTTTGTTTGCTTTATAAAAAAGTGATTTTTTTGAATGTTGTCAGATCCAAAGCTACCTTAGGGATTGGGTGTGCCTGGCCCTGGTACAGAGGGCTTTGTATCCCAAAAACCAGCTACTTTGACTAATGCCATTCAGGTTTCAGGAAAAAAATAGTCACCTCTTGTCCCATGTCCTCAAAACAAAAAGTGATCATGTCCTGACACTAGGATACTGTGTATGTTGTGCTGTTGCCAAATCTAAGAATATACACTGCTCTTGAATGGGGGGATCTGAGAGACAGAAGTGCTTTGGCGAGAAAAAGGAAAGATTGATTACCTGGTCAATTCTGTCTCTTGGAGGCTATGGGTTCAATTAGTCCTTGCATATTAGAGTGCAATTTTGCCTGGTACAGTGGCTAACACATGTAATCCAAACATTTTGGGAGGCTGAGACAGGAATATTGCTTGAGCCCAGGAGTTTGAGATCAGCCTGGACAGCATAAGAAGATCTTATCTCTATGAAAAAACTTAAAAAATGAGTTGGGTGTGGTGACATTTGCCTGTAGTCCCAGCTGCTACTCAGAAGGCTGCAGTGGGAAGATTGTTTATAACCAGGAGATCAAAGCTACAGTGATTGTGTCACTGACCTTCAGTCTGGTTGACAAAATGAGATCACAACTCAATAAACAAACAAATAGAATAAAGTGAAATTTATTGGTTAGGTTGAGTGTCCATTTTCATGCTTCTTTGCCTGTTTTAATTCTTGAATCTTGAGATCTTTCTAGATAGTAATATCTATAAGGATTAAAATAATATCTGTACATGTAGTATTTCATATACACACATATCACTCTCTCTAAAGGAGTTATACCATTTCTTTCTATGTAGTATTTTGTACATATATGTGTCTAAACATAGAAGGTATAAAGCATGTTTCCATTTCTTAATGATGGAAACAAAGACTGTGAGTGCTAGATTTGCAAATGGTGTTATTTGTATTAAAATATTTAGTAATATTTAACTGATAAAAATAAATTAAATATTTTAGCTCTGCATAAATAGTTTTGGTTTTAAATTCTGATGGTCATTAGTTAAAATTTTGTGTTTTGATTTTAATAGATAATCTTGTATATTCTAGAAGAAGAATAATTTTCAAAAACCTATTAAAGTAATTTTACATTTTACAGCTTTGCATGGAGGCTCATGCTGTTATTCCAGCATTTTGGGAGGTTGAGGCAGGAAGATCATTTAAGGTTAAATGTTTGAGATCAGCTGGGGCAATGTAGCAAGACTCCATCTCTGCAAAATAATTTAAAAAATTAGCTGGGTGTGATGGTGCATGCCTGTAGTCTCAGTTAGTTGGGAGACTTGGGTGGGAGAATTGCTTAAGCCTAGGAATTGAAGACTGCAGTGAGCTATAGTTGTGCTACTTTACTCTATTCTGGGCAACAAAGTGAAACTCTGTCCCAAATAATGACAATGATAATAATTTTAAAAATTGTATTTTAATCTTCATTTAATTTATATTTTTGGAGAAAATAATTCAAATTGTATACACTTGAGATGCAATTAAATTTTACTTTCTAATCCTTTAGATCATTAATATCAAGAAAATTCAAATTATGTGAAAAAAATATATACTAATATATACTAGTAGTGATTTTTGCTGAGGTGGAGGCCAGAAAGCAATTTTACGAACTAAGCATAACTTTTTTAAGTTATGCATATATTTGTTTTATGACTTTTCCAAATATTGCTGGTTTGGCAACGGAATACTCAGACACAACACAATAATGATTAACTTAAGTCTTTGATATTTTGCCAACTTCCAGTCTTGAAAACTGCAACTTTAGGTACATTTTTGTTTTTATTTTTATGACAGTATATATAACATCTTAAGTTCTACAAACTTTTAGGTTGATTTATAACTTTTAGATATTTACACAAGTAATGTAGGAAACTCCACTTTTACTCTGTGCTCCTGGTCTTGAAAATGTCTGCCAGTCCTGGTCAAAGCCATCCTGTTGACATGTCTATCTTTGATGTCATGCTTAGAAGTTCCTATATGACCTTGATGTCATGTAAATCTTCAACTGATATTTTTTTCCCTATTTTTATGGCTTTGTGTTATATATTGAAATCATTATTCTAGCTAAAATCCATTTTCATTCAAGATAAAAAAATAAAGACTTTGTCCCCAAACTCAGCTAATTGTGCAAAAATGATTTGCTGGAAAACCTTTCATTTTCTCACTAGTTTATAATTGTGCCTTTATAATGTTACATTCATTTAGCATATCACATTTGTTTATGTACTTTCTATTTTGTTTGATTAGTTCTGTTCTGTTTTAATTGCTGTTTTGCTTTGCTTTATAAAAATCCTTAGGGTATGTCTCAACTCATTATTTTTATTTTTTGAAAATGTATTAGGTATTCGTAGGAACATGCTTTCTGGATGTACTTCAGAATGTTTGGCAGAGTACAGTTTTATTCTATGTTAAAACAAGAACAAAATATTTATGGAATTTTTGAGGAAAAGACAATGTTATGTAACAGCTCTCCTGCCTATTATAACATTATTTCCAAAAATTCTTTTCTTTCAGGCTTTAGAGATTATCAAAATACATTTTTGCATATTTATAAGCTCTGTTTCACTTTGCTTTCAGGCATGCTGGAAATCTGTGTCTGGGATCCAGTCCTGCCCATGGGACTGATGAACTCTAATCAGGCTGGTGAGGTGGTCTTGGTAATGTGGTTGGGCTTCCAAGGTTCATGATTCAATGGTGGGAATTCCAGGCAAGTAGGGTACTGAGAAGCCCACTCTGACAGGCCTAATTGAGCAATGAATGATTCTTTGAGGAAACCACTGAGAACACGGGTGATACTAAGGATGGTTTCTGCTATAACAGGGGGAAAATGCAAGAGAGGGAGGAAAGCAGTCATTTTCTTTTTTCTTTTTTTTTTTTTGAGTTGGAGTCTCACTCCTTCACCCAGACTGGAGTGCAGTGGCCACTCCTGGCCACTGCAGCCTCACCTGCTGGGTTCTGGTGATCCTTCCGCCTCAGTCTTCCAAGTAGCTGGAACTACAGGCGTGCGCTACCAGGTCTGGCTAATTTTTGATTTATTGTAGAGATGAGGTCTCGCCAAGTTGCCCAGGCGGGTCTCAAACCTGCAGGCTCAGGCAATCCACTCACCTCAGCCTCCCAAAGACACAGGATTACAGGCTGAGCCACTGAGCCTGGCTAGCAGTCATTTTCATAGAGTACTAAGGTGGGCCTCCATCCAAGGAGGGAGCTACAGTGGAAAGGAAGACAGAGTGGATTATTCATTAGTGACTGAGGTCAAGACTGGGTGTATGAGAGCATTTTGGAGTAAAAGCACTGCAGAATGGGATATGTAGGGTACTTGGGGCTGCAGTGGGAGCTAGGATCCCAAGTCTGGGGTTTACCAAGGTCTGTAGACCTACTGGATCTTTCTAAGTCCCTAGTGAGAACTAAAATGTAGTCCAACAGCCATCAGCCTACTACTGAATTCTTTCCTTTTTCAACTTTCTATTCCAGGCACTGGAGATTATGAAAACATATTTTTGCAAATTGATGCATTTCAACCCTACTAGAAACACACTACTTTGGAGTCAGGCTGACTAAAAACACTTTGAAGTGTCTGATTGCAGGGTTGCTATCCATGAAGACCAAGCAGGAAGTTCAGTGGTATCCTGAGCCTTGCAAGGATAATCTTTTCTTGGTGGAGCTGCTTGCACAGAGCACAAAGTTTGTGCAACATTCTCAGCATCTGGTGGTTAAATGTGTGAAAATATGGATTTCAGCAAATGCTCCTCTACAAACAGAACCAGGTACATAATTTGCAGGATCCAGGACAGAAACTATTAAGAGGTTCCAGACAGCAGGAGCAGAGCATTCAATTGGGCCCAAGCTGTCTGAGCTCATGTTCATGACATGTGACCTGATGACATGGGATGTGCAAATTAATAAGCCCCAGTAATTGAATATTTAAGTACACAAAGAATCACAATTGTTTTTGGACAAATTGTTTGGCTTGGGAATCTCAAGATAAACAATTGAGAATTTTTAGAGATCAGTATTGAGGGAGATGGAAGACCCAGTGAAGGCAATTGGAAAGTAGGAAGGGAAAAGGGACCAACCACCTTGGATGCTTCTGAGTACACACCATGATGGTCTCACTTATACAATCTCCAGCAAGAGAAGAAGTGATAATAATGACAAATGTTAGCAACACATGGTAAATTATTGAGAAGACCAGAGGCAAAAGATACTATTTGGTACAAAAAGTAAAATAATGAAAGCAAAATTAATAAATGTTGAAATAATAAAAAATTCAGGTATTTAGATAATAAAATCAGACATTAAGAAATAGAAGTGAAGTAATAATAACAAGACAAGTATAAGGGCAAAAGAAGGCAAGAGAGAAAAACAAGAAAAAGTATTTTTAAATGATGGTATTAGTAACCAGACATGGCTTACTTTGGGAGGTGGAGGTGAGAGGATTCCTGATCCCAGGAGTTTGAGACCAGCCTGGGAAACTTGGGTAGACCTCGTTTCTAAACAGATAAAAAAAGTTAGCTGGGTGTGGTGACATGCACCTGTAGTTCCAGTTACTTGGAAGGCTGAGGTGGAAGGATTACCTGAGCCCACCAGGTCGAGGCTGGGGTGGCCATGAGCATGCCACTTCATTCCAACCTGTGACAAAGTGAGACTCTGATGCCAAAAAAAAAGATAAGAAAAGAAGAAAAAAGAAAAAAGATTGCATTAGTTTTCTAGGACTTCCCTGACAAATTACTACAAATTGGATTACCTGAACAACAGAAACTTACTTTTTCACAGCTCTGGAGGCTGGAAGTCAGAGGTCTATTTTCAGCAGGGCTTTTTTCTTATAAGGGCTCTGAGGGAGAACCAGGTCCAGGCCTCCCTCCCAGCTCCCGGTGGGTTGCTGGCTCTCTTGGAGGTTCCTTGATCTGTAGAATCATCACCTTGATTTCAGCCTTCATGTTCACAGGGCAGTATCCCAGTATGTGTCTCTGGGTCAAAATGCCTCCTTTTACAAGGACAGCAGATATTTTGTATCAGAGACCCACTCTACTCCAGTACGATTTCATCTTAAATAATTGCACTGGCAGTGACCCTAATTTCAAACAAGATCACATTCTGAGGTAGTAGTGATTAGGACTTTAACATATGAATCTGGAGGGGAGGAACACAATTACATCCATAACAATGATAAGATAAAGGTAAAAAAACAGAACAGTAAAGAGATAATTTAAAAGAAAAAACACTAAAAGAGCTCTATTACATAAATGTCAACTGCACCTTAATAGGCAATTATAAAACTTTAAAAATCAGGATACTAAACAGAAATCTTGTATGTGCACAAGACAGCAAACAAGAATCAAGTCTTTCTGGAAAATATAACCAGAGCAAAACAAACAAATAAATGAAACAGTGAGTGTCTTTAATGGTCTGTTGTAGTCACTTCAGGCTGAAACCCCTGGGCATTAGTCCTCAGGGCAGCGAGGCAAGAGGTGGTGGGTTGACCTGGACCTCTATCTTCAGGCCAAGAGCTGACTTCTCAAGACTGAACAGCACACACCCAACAGTCCAGCATCACCAACCAGGTTGCCGGGACTGCTCTTTATTTCTTTTTAGATTGTGAACCAAGGACAATGTAATATTGTCACACTCCAAGATAGCATCCAGTACACATTCTCTCTCCCACTATTCTGCTTGGGAAAATTCTTGCCAAACTTACCAGTTCCTTCCTTCCAACTTGGCTACTAGAAGAGTGTATATGTGTGTGCGTGTGTGTGTGTGTGTGTGTGTGTGCACATGATGTGGCATATGTTTGTGTGTTTTCACAGACTGGCTTGTAGACAAGTAGTCAAGATTTATCCTGAAAGTGAAAGGCTGCTTGGTTCTCCAGAAGAGAATTTACAAGTTCTGGTAGAGTAGTAGGGAATAAAGAGGTCAAGAGTCATTCTGGCTAAGTTTCAGAGAAAGTTTTTAAGGGCCTATTGGAGAGGGTAATGACATTTGAGGAAGCAGTTGTCACTTTTAGAGAGACATTAAGAATGACACAGAAGGGGAGAGAGGCTATTAAAGAAAATTTGATTTTTCATATTTGTCTATTTTCACTGTGACATTTTTTTGAGATGCAGAAGGAAAGATCTGAATTCCTTTTGTCTTTTTGTTTTCTTAAGTATGACTCTGTGCAAGCTAGATTAAATGGGGTGCTTTTAAAATACTGATGGCAATTTTCTAAGTTATTAATTAATGTATTTATTGGACACCCACTTGGTGCAGGGGATGGATACAGCAGTGAATGCGATGGGCATGGCCCTGCTTTCTGGGAAAGTATTTTCTTGTGAGAAGCTAGTGACTACAGGCATTGTAGAAAAAAGCTGAGTCCAAGTTCCTGCTATTACTTTAATTACCTGGGAACAGCTATTATTCTAATTACCCACAACACTACCAACACTAAATGTGGGGGCAGTTTTCTCACCAATCAAATCTTCAACACTGGCTGGGTATCCTTTAATCCAATCCAATCCAATCCAATTCAATCCAATTCAATCAACTCAACTCAACACAGATACTACCCACCTGGAGTTAGCTTCAGCTCCCACAAGTTGAGAGACGAGGACTCCATACCACAAGACCATCCCCACTTCAGATGTCAATCAAATACAAGCCTAGGACCTCTCATATTCGGAACCATCAGCTATAACTTGGAGAATCCCAGGACCCCCTCCTTAGGCTTGATAATTTGCTAGAATGACTTGTGGAACTCAGAGAAGTGCTTTAGTCACTATTACTGGTTTATTATTAAAAATACAACTCAACAACAGTCAATGAAAGACATGCCTAGTGTGAGGTCTGGGGAAGAGAGGTGGAGTATCCATGTCCTCACCAACCCAGAAGCTCTCCAATCCCCATGGTATAGAGATTTGTGGAGGTTCCATCATGTATTCATTAATGATTAAATCATTGGACACTGGTGATTGACTCAATTCTCAAGTCCCTCTCCCCATCTGGAGGTTGAAGATTCCTACCCTCTAATCCCATGGCTGGTTCCTCCAGTGATCATAATCCATCTTGAAGCTGTAAAGGGATCATGTTATCTCATTAGTATCAGCAAGGGCTCATCATGACAACAAAAGATGCTCTTCTTATCCTTTTCAATCAGGAAATTCCAAGAGTTTTGGGAGCTCTAAGCCAGAAACAGGAAATGAAAACCAAATATGTGTTTTTTATTATATCACAATATTACATACCTGAGTCATTTCTTCCAGAAAATTCCTATATTTTCTGTTTTTATTGTTTGTCCCTTGGGGGCAATTAATAATGTCATAATTTTATTATAATATCACTTATTAAAACAATAAGTAATAAGTCTAATGGGCTTCTCATCAGCAGGTTGCAGATGGTAAGCTGAAATATTAGTGTTAATGTCAGGTAAAGCTAAAAAGAAGATATCAAACGCACAGATTATTTATAGCAACTCTCCATGCACAGTGTCTAGAATTCCATTTCTATTCTTGAGTGTGCCTGGTATGAATGACAGTTTATCTCCTGCAGGGGGAGGAGTGTCTCCTTGTGACTACTGTTATGGGTTCCATCTGAGTGGCTTCAACTAGGGAAACTGTAAACAGTTAGTCTTGGTTAATTATTCTTCCTCTGATGATCTCAGACTTTCAAGTATTATTGATGATTTATCCAAACCTGGTGTGAGGACAAGTATGGGCAGAAGGTTTGTGAATGCTGGGTTACAAGGTCCTTTGTAGGTGGCTGGAGACCCAGCTGTCTTGCAGTTATGTCGCTTAGCAAAGAGGATATTGATTTGTACTTGAGAACAAAGGAACATTTGTTCATGGAGACATAGGAAGGCAGGAAAAGGGAGCTACATTTTTAAGAGAAGGGAGAGGGATGAGACAGGGCTGGGTAGAAGAAAGTTCAAATTTCTGGCATTCCTGGACCATGGGACAGTAGGGAATTCATGGCTCTTCTAGACTCTCTTTCTATCTCTCTAGTCTTTTCTCCTGCATGCTAACTCCAATTCCAGGTACTCATTGGGGCATTTGAGAAGGAGAAGTAAGAAAGACCAGGAAGCTAAATTAATCATCACAAAGGAAGTAAGAAATTAATTCCAAACAAAAGGACTAGAATATATTTGAATGAATAACAAAAAATATATTTACTTTTGTCCTACTGGGATATTTGAAGTTCAAGGTAAGTGATGTTTATGTATATTTATGGCATCTATTATAAGTCTTTGTCACTCATGGCATTTGAAAAGATGTGTGTTCTTGAACTAGAGACAAGTCCAGAGTGAAGTGCAATCAATCTGGAATGCATGTCTCCCCTCCTTCCTACACCCCCTGCTGGGACTGGGGAGTGATTGTGCCTGCCTTCAAATTCAGCTGTGCATATCTGCCCACTAAAAACTGCATTTGTGCATAGTGTCCAGGGTAAGTCCTCAGAGTATAGCAAGCTACAAGCACCCATAGTTGATGTCAGTTGGGGGTGGGATGGAGGTGGATATGTGAAAGTTTTCAGAAGCAAAATGGAGTCACTTATATAAAGTCTGAATAAAATGGAGTTGGGGGGCCTTGAAGGGAGAATCCTTATGAATATTTGCCTGATAACAAGAACTATCACAAAAGACACTGATGAATCATGACCTTGTGATTAAGGCCACTTCTAGGAGGACATCTTTCTAATCACAGTCAGTCCTGTCCTTGACCTTGCAAGTAGGTTTACTAAGCCAAAACCTTGCAGTCAGGTCCCTCCCATGAAGACCCTCTCCTAGAAACAGTACATACATCATCACCCACAATGAGCCCTGTAGCCAAATAACTTTTGTTTCAAGTCCTGTGTGTACTTTTTTTTGCCTTTAAAAGTTTCCTTTTGCTCAACCTCCCCAGATATGCCTATGACCTATCACAGCACCCATATTCCAGGTTATAATCCTTCTCTTTATTACTGAATAAACTCATTTCTTTGGAGGACCACTCTCTCTGCTGTTATTTTCAATTAACATGTCTGCTAAGCAGTAACGACTATTCTTTCTGACTTGTAATGTTTACACTGAAAAACAATCTTATTTTTAATGACAGTGCCAGCATTTTTTATAGCTTCAGTGGTAGCCATTGAAAGAAAATGTATTTTGAATGAGCTTGTCCCAGTGGGAAAATATATGAAAAGTAAGGTAGTTTCCTCTCCAGTGAATTCATTTAAATTTCTCCATTGCCCAAAATGTTTCCAACTCAGAGAAGATTTCCAGAGATACCTCGTAATTTTCATCACATTTCACACTGGAGACAAGAAGAGGATAGTCACAAAATAATTATATTTAATGTAACAGTTCTTCAGCAAATACCTCTGTTGGTCATTACCATCTGTCTTCTGTATCACCTCTGGTGCATCTGCTCCCATCTCCTTTCCCATCTCATGATTGAGGTTGCCTGTGAAGCTTACGTATGCCTGTGCTGTATGGAAACCCAAAGAGCCTCTTGACTGGGCTGCACCCAGTAGTCAAACCCATAACTCTGGCAACAGCTTTTAGAGTCATAAGGATAAGAAATGGTTTGAGAACAGAGCATAGTGATGCACACCTGTAGTCCCAGCATTTTGGGAGGCTGAAGTGGGAGGGTTGCTTGATGCCAGGAGTCTGAGACCAGCTTGGGCATCATAGTGAGATCCCCAGTTGTATAAAAATAAAAGTAAAATTACCTGGGTGTAGTGGCATGCACCTGTAGTCTTAGCTACGTGGGAAGCTGAGGAGGGATGATTGATCATTTGAGTCCATGAGTTTGAGGCTGCAGTGAGCTATGACTGTACCACTGCACTCCGGTCTCGGTGACAGAGCAGGACTCTGAATAAAAAAATCAAGCAAACAAATGAAAAAAAAAACCCAAAACAATGTGAAACTTTTGATATAAGAACACTTACTTGATATGGCATTTCTCTAAGAAATTTTAGTTTTTAAAGAATTAGAAATGCTTCCATGTAAGATAGTAGTTGAAATCACTTCAAAGAGAGGCAACATGGAGAGGGGGTCAGAGTCAAGGGCTCTGGAGACAAACAGGATTAGGCCAAAGCCTGACATTACCATTGCCCAGTCAAGTGACACTTAGCAGGCCATGTCAAACCTCTTTCTCATCTTCAGAAATGGAGATAATGCCTATGGACCATAGCATATTGTCTGATATGAGGACGGTATGAGATACTCCATCAGGCTCCTGTATGTGGCATTCAGGAAGCACTCCATAAAAGTGAGATGCAATCATTGTTTGACTTTAAGGAAATACAAGTGTGTTCTTTTTTCCCTGGGTGAAACATGTGACATCAGATTCCCTTCCTATCCATGTGTAGTCTTGTGGAGGTGGACAGCAGAGAGTCACCCACACTTGCAATGTCACCCACCTCCTGAAAGGTGGGACCTCCTGGCAGCTTCTCAGGTTCTCACAGGCCAGGCCTTGGTGTCCATAGCTGAGGGGTTGAAGCTGCCTTAAGTTTAATGCATCCATCACCATGAAGATGCTTTTACAGGCTCAATTGTGTCCCCCAAAATTCATATATTGAAGCCCCAGCCCCCAGTACTTCTGGATGTGACTATTTAGAGATAGTCTTTAAAGAGGTAATTAAGTTAAAAGGAGGTTACTAGGGTAGGCCCTAATTCAACAGGACTGGTACCTTATAAAAAGAGATTAAGACACACAGAGAGACACCAGCAACATGTGTGCACAGACCATGTGAGGACATTGCAAGAAGGTGGCCACCTACAAGCATGGGGGAAAGACCAAAGAAGGAACCAATCCTGGTGACACATTGGCTTTGGACTTTCAGTCTCCAGAACTGTGAGATAATCTGCCCAGTCTGTGATATTTTGTTATGGCAGTCCAGGCTGACAGAGACAGATGCCATCTCACATTGACAGAAGACCCTAGTGGTGACAATGGTGGTGTCCCCAAACCTGTGAATGAACTTGCCACAAAAATGTTCTGCAGGTATTACAAATGCAACCAAATCGGCCTGTCAAATTGAGTCTTCTTCCTGGTTCTTTATTCAGAGCCCCCTCTACCATCTTGCCTAAAAGCCTCAGTAGTTCTTGACTCTGGATGCTCACTGGTATCACCTAAGGAGACTTTGACAAAAATAGCTATGTTCTTATATCACTGTTTAATTGGTCTGGGTCGGTCCCAGCACAGTATGTTAAAAAGCTTCTAGGTGAGCATAATGGGCACACAGGGTCTTGGACAGGTGTCTTGCCTGGATTTTCGGTTTACTATGTTGGTTTCTGGATGTATCTGCTTGGTTCTGGTGCCCAGGTCTCCAAGCTGTCTTCTGGAGGCATCCTTCTATTACCCACTTTGTTATATCCCCCTCTGTAACACTTTCAACAACATTTGCTGTCTCCCCCTCAAGCTTAGCCTAAGTCTTACACGCCTGACATTTATGCCTTGGCTCTAATATTTCTTTCTACCTTCACAGCTGGCCTCTCTCCACCATGGAGTCCTTTCTGCTGCCCCAATATACTGTGACTGCATCTCAGACCTGGGGAGCCTTAGGCCTCTCTGCCTTGCTCCAGTGTTGCTCTACCTGGGGTGGACTGTCTTCCTCCTGCTGGGGCAGCCATGGTCAGATGCCTTGCTCTGTGGAACTTGCCTCATTCTCCTTTGTTCACCTCCTTGAATATCCATGACCCTCTTCAGGTTGCCACACACACATACACACACACACACTCACACACAC
>NW_006956306.1:0-1113 GCF_000164805.1 Carlito syrichta
CCTCATTGCTTCAGGAACGCCACTGCTTGCTGAGCCACAACTTCAGCATGATTCATCCAAGAAGGGAGGAACTTTGAGCCACCAGATGAGAAATCTTTCTCCACAGAGTGAGAATATTCCTTATCCTTGGCTGTCTTGTACAAGAGGACAAGCTACCAGACGTATTGTCTTCAGTGCTCACTATTCACGACTACCAACATGGGAACAAATGAGCTCTTTAGTTGAAGAAGCAGGAGAAATGGAAACCTCTCAACATATCCCTATTAACCCAGCAACAATATTTCTGGCCATGTTAGCTATTTTTATGACTCAAGCCGGTCCGGTCTAGAGAGCTGATGCCAATAAAACCTATTGGTCCTATATGCCCAATCCTCCAACATTTCAGCCGGTTACTTGGGATAATGAAATAATTAATGTATTTACTGACTCTCACCAGTTAATGAGGGAAACTGCTTTATCTTATGAAAATTCAGCCTTCAGCAATTTCAGAGCACCTTGTTTAATGTCTATTTTAAAGTCTTTAATCACTAATAGCCCTACCCAAAGCAATAATAGAGAAGATTGGCAAATGAAAATGTTAATGCCTGGAGGAACTGACCCCCGTCGTGTCACAAGAACTTCACACCATCTAACATACCCATTTACTCTCTTAACAATACTGAAAAGGACTGGTCACTCATCCAACGAGACACTGGGTATCCAAAATGGAGAGAGTGCATTTATGAATCTAAAGTGGATAACTCCATATATGGTGAAAGATTATCTATTAGTGACTAGGGTCTTAATTTACAACCCTACTCTACTACTTCCACTCCATCCCCTCCTAGGCAGTATATTAATAGATGGGTACCCCTGGTATTAAAAACTACTATTGGAAATAAACAAATTGTTCAACCTTACTTATGGAGGGCCCTTGCTGCCCTGAAACCAGTTGTTTTAAACTGACCACGTCAGGGAGTTCATACCTACAAAATAAGAGCCTGCCTACAATCCTCTTAGGTTTTTCTTGTATGGGATGAATACCAAACTGTTGCAATTGACTATCACAATAATGTTTATAAGGTGTCTTTGTGGGATGTCTTTTAACTAATTGTTTAACTGATGCCTTTTATA
>NW_006956307.1:0-881 GCF_000164805.1 Carlito syrichta
GGTGATAGGTAGGGATCTTGTTTTAATCTTCGGCATGTGGTCAGCCAGGTTTCCCAGCAACATTTACTGAACAGGGTCTCTCCTCTCTCAGTGGTTGCTGCTGATGGTTTTGTTGAAGATGAATTGGTTGAGATATTGAGGTTTTGCTTCTGGATTCTGTATCCTGATCCATTGTTCTATAAGCTTATTCTTATCCAATACCAGGCTGTTTTGATTTTTGTGGCTTTATAATAAAGCTTAAAATCTGGAAGTGTGATACCTCACTTTTTTTTTATTATGAGGATTGGCTTGGCTATTCATGGTCATTTATGTTTCTATATGAATGCCTTTATTGTCATTTCCAGGTCTGAGAAGAATGCTGCTGATAATTTAATGGTTATCATGTTAAATCTGCAGATTGCCTTAGCTATGATAGACATGTGATAGTAGTGTTGATTCTTCCAGTCCATGAGCATGGAATATTTTTCCAGTTGTTTGTGTCATCTTTAATTTCATTGAGCAAGCCGGGCTTGGTGGCTCAACCTGTAATCCCGTGCTTTGGGAGGCTGAGGTGAGTGGATTGCCTGAGTCTTCGGGTTTGAGATTTACCTGGGCAACTTGGTGAAACCTCATCTCTACAATAAATCAAAAAATTAGCCAGGCGTGGTAGCATATGCCTGTAGTTCCAGCTACTTGGAAGGCTGAGGTGGAAGGATCTCTGGAGCCCAGCAGGTCAAGGCTGCATTGACCGGGAGTGGCCACTGCACTCCAGTCTGGATGACAGAGTGAGACTCCAACTCAAAAAAGAAAAAGAAAAAAATTCTTTGAGCAGTGCTTTGTAGTTTTCATTGTAAAGGACTTTCACTTCTCTGATTAGAAAGATACCAAGGCACTTCAGTTTT
>NW_006956307.1:3121-3913 GCF_000164805.1 Carlito syrichta
AGGTTTTACATTTAGGTCTCTGATCCATTTGGAGTAACCTTTGTGCATGGGGATAGATAGGGGTCCTGTTTCAATCATCTGCATGTGGTCAGCCAATTTTCCCAGCACCATTTACTGAATAGGTTCTCCTCTCCCCATTGGTAGGTGGTGGGGGCTTTGTCGAAGATGAGTTGGTTGAGAAATTGAGGTTTTGCTTCTGGAATCTCAATTCTGTTCCATTGATCTATATGCCTGTTCCTGTACCAATACCAAGCTGTTTTGATGATTGTAGCTTTATAGTGCAACCTCTGTGGAAAGCAGTGTGGTGATTCCTAAAAGCTCTAAAAATTGACCTTCCATATGACCCTGCAATCCCCCTACTGGGAATATACCCTGAAGAACACAAATCACTCTATAAAAAAGATACCTGCACACGTATGTTTATCGCAGCATTGTTCACAATAGCAAGAACCTGGAAACAACCATGCTGCCCATCAAAAGAGGACTGGATTAAAAAAATGTGGTACATATACACGATGGAATACCACGCAGCCGTAAAAAAGAACAAAATCATGAATTTCGCTGCAACCTGGATGGAACTAGAGTCTATAATACTGAGTGACCTCTCACAAAAACAAAAATCCGAATATCACATGTTCTCACTCATATAATGGACCTTGAACATCCAATGCAATACTATAAGAAAATGACTGATGGTACTGGGAAACTATGGGGGGGAGGGGGATGGGATTAACAGTAGCAAATATCGGTCGGGGGATGGGAAAACACTTTTTATCTACAGGGTGCCTGAAT
>NW_006956308.1:0-4491 GCF_000164805.1 Carlito syrichta
CCTGAGTGATTGTGAGCAAGTTACTTACCTTCTCTGAGCCTCAGTGTGGAGTTGGGAAGAGAACTGACCTCTTGGGATCACTGTGAGAAACTGATGTTAGTGCAGTTTCCTTAGAACAGAGCTTGGCACACAACAAACACTCAATGTATGGTAGCGATTTTCTCCCCTTAACACATTCGTAGAGTGCACTTGCAGCATTGTATGAACCTCTTCCATACACTTACCAAACCTGCAATTATACAATATACTTTTTTGAGTTCAATATCATTTTCTCCTCTAGACAGTAAGCTCTTTGAGGGCAGGGACTAGTGTGTGTTTATCTCTGCTTAGCCTCAATGCTTGCAGCAGTGAGCTGGTGTTTGATAATATTTTAAAAAGGAATATTTATTGCCTTAAGGAAGAGTCAGAGAAAGAAACAGAGTTTGAATAAGGTTGGGAGGAGAGAGGGACCACATGGGAAAAGTCAAACAACTTGTTTGTAGTTCTGCCTGGAGCTTGGCGGATGGCTGAATGTGACCAGCCCTCAGGAGGCTCAGAGCGGCCAGGAAGCCCTGGGCAGCACTTAGTACCGCTTTGACCTCTGCACCACAGAAACGTGTTGTCCAGCTCCCCCTTCAAGGAAGGCCTCATTGCCCAGCTGCGAGGAGCATGAGCAGCAGTCCGCGCCTCCAGCTGTCAGCTTCTTCAGGGGAGCACCTCAGCTGATGAGAGCTGTCTGGCCCGAAGTCATGCCCTTCCCCAGGGTGGTCCACGTTCCCCACTGGGCAGTGAGGGAATGTAAAGGTCTAGCCATTTTGGCCCAGTGTGAGACTTTCTACAGGCGATCCTTGCCTAGAGCACTCTGCTAAGTTGGCCAAATCTTAGTGAGAGATGCAAGGCGGCTTGAACCCCACCCTCTCTGGCTTCTGCCCACTCCTGCTTCCATCCCTCCTTCCCACAGGTGTGGGTCTCTAACAACCATCTTGCATCGCAAACTTCGTCTCTGCTTTCGGGGCACAACCTGGTACAGGAACAAAGACTTGACCTCTTTCCAAGTTCAAGTTAATGTCTGAAACTCTCTTTAGAAGTTCAGGGACCCGGAACCACATTATATTTTTCCTCTCTGGGATTTTAACTCCTCAGTTATGTTAAGTATCCTGACTGAAGCCTGGGAATGTTCCAAGCACACTGTCCTGTGGCCCAGACAAATGAGAGCTGTTTATCTGTCAACTCCATTTAGAACAGTAAATTAAAAACCTCATTAATTCAGACTGTTCTGATTTGGAATTTGTGATGATCCAGAGAGGAGCCTTCATGGTGTTTGTTTACTTTTGCATTATCAACGAAAAGGCGCTTGCCAAGCAAATGGAGAATATAAACAAAATTGTAAGGGAACCATTTCAGTTATGTTAAAGAGGGGGGAAAATCTTCTATTACTTTAGAAGCACCAGTTTACAGGCCAGAAATTTGCATGACATTCTTATCAGTTGATTGAAGCTGATAGCAAAATGCTTTTTAAAGCAACCTATTGGTGGTCTAGTTGGCATTACTCTATGACATTTACTGAGTCTCTAGTCCCTGCAGAGCATAAAGTACCCACAAGGAGTTTACAGTCACAGTGGATATTATAACCACACTAAGACATTTTTTCATTCCTTTTCAAATGTTTAAAAATGTTTCCTATCCCACCAGTACCCATTATGTCCTGTAACAAACATACTTATACTCCCTGAATCTAAAATTTAAAAAATGTTTCCTAAGTATTTATCCCCAGCCCCCAGCCTCATACATAAGTGAAATGACATATAATAAAACCAATTTCTCCTTATCAATGTTCTAACAAAACGACACTGAATGTTCTTCAAGGACCTGCTGCATGCTCTTTCACTTAAAGCCAGTTCCCAGGAACCCGTCAATGTTAAGTGAGGACTTATTGTATTAATGATATAGTAAGTACTTGTTGAATAAAAGAACTCTGAGACAGCTTAACCTCCCCCAGTCACTGGTCACCCAGCTCTTGCACAATACGGTCCCCAGAGCTCCACAGTATCTGTTCACTACTGTGGCGCCCCAAACAGTACGCTCACTCTCCTGAGGCTGCATACATCACAGAGGACATCCTCACCCACAACAATCAGCTGTGATCTAAACTTTTTTGAAAAAAGACCCTGTTTAAAATGGCAGTCGTGACCTTGTCTCCGCATGCTTCCCGGGACAGAGCTGGCTGGGTTTTTGGCCAGCGGCTCAGCCTGCAGGCAACCAGAATTTCCAGACAATTACCATTCCCCTGGAATTGCCCTCACTCCTGATTGCTATTGGTTAAAGAAATCTAGGCTCCAGACTATATTACCCCCCCATATGTCACATCTCATGTAACTAACGAGTTCTCAGCAGTGCAGGGTTTTTTTTTTGTGTGTGGCAACATTGTTAAATTTAATGCACTTCCACTGCCAGCATGCTTCTCTTCATAGAGTGGGGTTTCCATTCTCCCCTGTGACTTTTCAGCACTGTGCAAAAGTCTGAGCTCTGCCAGCTGTAATTCTGTAACTTATCTCCAGTCACCCATGAGGTTTTTTTACCTTAGTCTTGCTGCCTCTATTTTGCACTTTCTACCTCCTTCTCATCCAAAGACTTCCTAAACTCTTTAACTACTGCCAGTCTAGGGAGATGATCCTTTTCTTCTTCTGGCAAAGCTGACTACTAAAATGACTGGTTTAGGGAGACTCATCTAGTCAGAATTGAGTTATTATCTAGGTGCTTTGGAGACAGTAAACAGATAGGATCCCTGCACTGAAGGTACAGTCTTGTTGGAGAAATAAAACAAGATTCTGATAGCATTTGCAGAAACATATACTTCATTCATTCAACAAATATGTATTGAGTCTTTTACTAGGGTGAAGTCTGAGCTGCTGTACAAAACAGCACCCTAGTGCAGAGGCTTACAAAACAAAGGAATTCATTGGTCCTAAGTCTATTGATCCAGGTTTGCAGGGCAGCTCTGCTTCTTGTGGTTCTTTGGGGATCCGGGATCGTTCAATTTTGTGCTCTGCCATCTGTTAGGGTGTTGGTCCCATCTGTAAGGTGAAAGCCAGGCCAGGGGCACATTTGTGTTCTAGCTTGTAAGAAGGTAACACAGGAATTTTAGGACCAGCAATTTTTAAAGCAAGTGAGGCAAAGTTGCACACACATCTTTCATTTTAGTTCCACCAGGACAAACTTAATTGCATGGCCACATCTAGCTGCAGAAGAGGTTGAAAGTGTCATCTCTACCTGGGTGGCCATATATCCAGAAGGAAGAGGGGAATGGATTTGAAGGAGGAACCAGAAACCTTCCACAAGTATTCAGTATATACCAGAAACTTACAGAGCACATGATTTCAACAGTGATCAATAAGACATGGTGGTTCATCTCAGAAGGCTTAGATTACAGTGAGAATGAGAACAATTAAACAACTACTTCTGTAGTTGTGAAACAGGATAGAACCCAGATATGATACTAGGACCTACATTCTTAAGCATTATGTTCTAAGAGTCCAGGACTTCAAAGCTATGTCTTTTCAAACACTCTTCTGCTTAACATTTGCCAGAGACGTTTCCTAAGATCAGAATAACAACCAGATTTTGTTAGCACTACCCTGGGAGAGCTGGCCCCTGCCTATCTGTCTTGCTTAGCTTTCCTGGGCAGATTTCCTTCACGCCCTTGGCTTCAGTCATGATGAATAGACCATCCTTTCATCCCTCTATGCCTTCATCCAAGCTCTTCTCTCTATTTATAATGCCCTCTTCCTCCAAATGCCTAATTCGCTCTCTCTACCCCCTCACCCTTACCTACTCAGTGATCTTGAAGTCCAAGCAGTTGGACCTGCTCCTTCTGTTCTCTTCCCATCACAACTGTAGAATATCTTAGTAAGGCCTTGAGCCATGGTGTGAAGTGATGGAAAACACTTGAGCTTGGGAATCAGACAGATCTGGCTCCAAATTTTAACTTTGCCATTCACTAGCTATGTGACCTTGGGAAGGTATTTGCCTTAGCCTGTCTGGGCTGTTATAATACAGTGTCATAGACTTAGTAATTTATAAACAACAATTGATTTCTCACAGTTCTGGAGGCTGAGAAGTCCCAAATCAAGGCACTGGAAGATTTGGTTTCTGGTAAGGGCCTGCCTCTGAGCTCATAGATGGAGCTTTCTAGGGCCTCTTAAAAGGGCATGAATCCTATTCATGAGGGCTCTGTCTTCATGATCTAATTGACTCCTGAAGGTTCTACCTCTTAATACCATTACATGGATGTGGGGATTTGATTTAAATGTGTGAATTTTGAAAGGACACAAACATTCAGTCTATTGCAGAACTAAATTTATCTACCTGGAGATAATACCATGAAGAGGGAGGGTTGGTTAAAATTGGATTACCTTATTTAGTGCCTGGAACAGAGCAGATGTTCAACAAGGAGCAGTTCCTCTAGTGCCATCATATGTCTGTCTCCCCTAAAAGATGGTGGGCTTCTCTAGG
>NW_006956309.1:0-745 GCF_000164805.1 Carlito syrichta
TTCACATGAAGTATAGAAGCATTTATTTCTTCCCAAATCTGTACCTGCATCTGTTATTGTTTGTTTTATGAATGATAGCAGTCTCACAGGGGATATGTGGTTTTGAAAAGTGTTTCATTTGAATTTTTTTGATGATGAGTGAGGTTGAGCAATTTCCATGTTTCTGCTGACTGACTGTATCTCTTCTTATGAAAAGTTTCCAATCACGTATTTTGCACACTTTTCAAAGGGAATGTTTGCCTGATTTTCCTGAGTTTTTGAGTTTCTTGTAGATCCTAGATGTTATGACTCTTTGCAGATATATAGGTGGAGTATCTGTTTTCCCATTCTGTTGACTGTATCCCTGCCCTGATGATGGGTTTTTTCTTTTGCAGAAATATATTAATTTGATGAGATCCCATTTGTCTTACTTACGTTTTAAATCATGGGTATTTAGGCCCATGAAGAGGAATTACTTTCTGATTCTAGTTTCCCTAACGGTGTCTCCTGCGTTTTCTAATATTTTTATAATCTGTTTTTTTACGTTTAGGTCTTTGATCCATATAGAGTTAATGTGTATGGTGATAGATAGGGGTCCTGTTTCAATCTTGTGCATGTTGTC
Organism: Carlito syrichta; assembly: GCF_000164805.1. Classification (NCBI taxonomy): domain Eukaryota; kingdom Metazoa; phylum Chordata; class Mammalia; order Primates; family Tarsiidae; genus Carlito; species Carlito syrichta. The sequence goes on from NW_006956309.1 coordinate 602, forward strand.
AGCCTTTTCCAAGCACCATGTACTGAATATATTCTCCATTACCCAGTGGGTCTTGGAGATTTTTTCAAAGATGAGTTGGTTGAGATTTGAGCATTTTATTCTCGGTCCTTATCCATTGACCTATTGACCTATTCTTGTACCAAC
>NW_006956310.1:0-673 GCF_000164805.1 Carlito syrichta
GACTGTAGTTCTATCATTTCATTTTAGAAGTATACCCTTGAATCCTCAGCCAAAATAAGTAATGTTAGTGCCATGAAAATTGAATTGATAAGGAAGCAATTTTATAACTCTAGGGCATGGCTAAAATCTAACATGGCAAGCACTAGAAAACAGCATTCTGATTAAGGATTGTCTGGATTGGCTCTCCTGGTCAGTTAAATGATCCCAAGAGCCATCTAATTACTAGGAAATGCTCACATGAGATGAGAATCCCATTTATTCCCATGCATGCAGTTTTGCTTCTGCAGGGGAATGTTAGGAGGGGACTGCTAGATGCCACACTCTACATTACTCGCAGACTATGCCTTCAATAACATATATCTTGGAAGCCACAAGTGATTTGAGTCATAGAAAGAGCGAACTTAAAAAAAATGTAGCTTAAACATAATTTACCTCATCTGCCAAGGACATTATAATTTCTTAATTATTACATGAGCCACATTTTACATAGTGATTAAATTCAGACTAACTAAAGGGTTGGATGTTTCAAGGATGTTTATTAAAGCAATCATTCTCTTAAGTAAAAAGGGTTAATAGGGAAAATCTTCATAGCCATTGTCATAGGGAAAATACAGTTGGCAATTTATCTTAAAAACATTTCATTAACAATGCATTATCTTATCACATTATCTAC
>NW_006956311.1:0-736 GCF_000164805.1 Carlito syrichta
TTTCTTTCTTTCTTTCTTTCTTTCTTTTTCTTTCTTTTCTGAGTTGGTGTCTCTCTCTGTCACCCAGGCTGGAGTGCAAGGGCACGCTCACTGCCAACACAGCCCAAGGTTCAGGTGATCCTTCTACCTCAGCCTTCCAAGTTGCTGGAACTACAGGTATGGATGACCATGCCTGGCTACTATTTTGATTTTTATTATAGAGACAAGATCTCTCCAAATTGCCCAGACTACTCTTGAACCCTTGGCTCAGGCACTCCTCTCACCTTGGCCTCCCAAAGTGCTGAGAGAACAGGTGAGAGACAACACACTCGGCCCTTTCTTATTTAGTTTTAAAATATCCGCTTTAGCAGGTGAGTTGGATATTGCCTATCATCCGAGCATTTTGGAAGGCAGAGGTGAGACAGCTGCCTGAGTCAGGGGTTCAAGACCAGCCTGGGAAACTTGGCGAGACCTCGTCTCTACAATAAATGAAAAAACTAGGCGGGTATGGTAGTGCATGCCTGCAGTTCCAGCTAAGTGGAAGACTGAGGCAGAAAGATCGCCTGAACCCAGCACACCAAGGCTGAGGTGGCCATGAGCATGCCACTGTACTCCAGCCTGAGCAACAGACTGAGACTGACTAAAAAAAAAAAAAAAAAAATTAAAAATTAGGATTCAATTTTTGGATATAAATTCCAGTCTAATCTTTCTTTCCTTCCTTCTTTCTTTCTTTCTCACTTTTTTTTTCCTGAGTTGG
>NW_006956312.1:0-3130 GCF_000164805.1 Carlito syrichta
GACTGTAAAGTTACGAAGTGTTTGCAGTGTTTGTACTTAGAACTTGTAAAGTTTTTGTTTGTCCCATAATAACCATGTTAAATGAAATAACCAGCTTCTTCTGCTTCTGCAACTGTTGCTGGCAGTGTGTGAATGTTAAGCAATAAGCCCCTCCCAGACATTCCTTTGCTTAAATTATGATGGGCTCTGTGGCACCAGCCATTCTTCTGGTGGGCTCTGTGTTGTTTCAAACCTGCTTGTATGCCAAATCTGACTGTAAACTGTAGCTTATCTAACATTCCAGGAGGCTTAACTACCCCCACTCTGCCCATTTGGCTGTTAGTAGTCAATCATGGGCAGCTGAGCCCGCGCCCGTGCAAATAAAAAACAAACCAACCAATCTCAAGCACTCTTGTCCCCTGACATCACCATGGACCTAATTGAGAACTAATTATGCAAGGTCCATGGACTCCGTTTTCTACGTCATGCCTTCTTCTAATTGGATAATGTCTCAAGCCTAGGAAAAACCAGTCACGCCCAGCCCCTCCTTCCTAACTGTGTATATAAACTACTTGCTGTACTAGGTCAGGGCTCTCATTCCTGTGCCACTGTGCCAGTTACGGACGTGAGCCCAGACTCGAGCCTGAATAAAGACCCGTGTGTTTGCATTGGAGCTGGCTCTTTGGTGGTCTCTCGGATTTAGGACTTTGGGGTCCAACACCACACAAGATTGTTTTGTATTAATTAGCTTTTCTATTCTGAGTATTTCCCTCCAGTCATAATAAACAAATAAACCCAATCAATCCTTCATGACATTCCTGAAAGATTCTATCACCATGGCAGGCCTGCCCTCTATCACCTCAATTGACCTGCCCCATCAAAAGGGAAAGCTTTTATTTTATTTTATTTTATTTTATTTTTTGAGTTGGAGTCTCACTCTGTCGCCCAGACTGGAGTGCAGTGGCTGCTACCGACCACCGCAGCCTCACCTGCTGGGCTCCGGCAATCCTTCCGCCTCAGCTTTCCAAGTAGCTGAAACTACAGGCACGTGCTACCACACCAAGCTAATTTTTGATTTATTGTAGAGATGAGGAATCACCAAGTTGTCCAGGGAGGTCTCGAGCCCACGGGCTCAGGCAATCCACTCACCTCGGCCTCCCAAAGTGCTGGGATTACAGGCTGAGTCACCGAGCCTGGCCAAAAAGGAAAGCTTTTAAAAAGCATAAAATGTAGCTGGACTCAGTGACTCAGCCTGTAATCTCATGATTTGGGAGGCTGAATTGAGTGAATTGTCTGAGCCCGGGGGTTTGAGACCTGCCTGGGCACTTGGCAAGACCCCCATCTCTACAATATTTCAAAAATTACCAGGCATGGTAGTGCATGCCTGTAGTTCCAGCTACTTGGAAGGCTGAGGCAGGATCGCCAGAGCCCAGCAGATCATGGCTGCAATGGCTGGGAGCAGCCAGTACACTCCAGTCTGGGTGACAGAGTAAGACTCCAACTCAAAAAAAAAAATGTTGACCTTACTTGGAAGGCTGAGGCAGAAGGATTGCCAGAGCCCAGCAGGTTGAGGCTATGGTGACTGTGAGAGTGAAACTGCACTCCAGCCTGGGTGATGAAGCAAGACTCCAACTCAGTAAATAAATAAGTAAATAAATAAAATAATTTAAATATAAATAAAATATTGACCTGAAGCAGCCATTCACCATTGTTTTTTTTAAACTATGGCCAAACCATGAGTTCATTGAACTATGGTGGCCGTTGGTTTGCTAGGCTCTGGTGTGGCCATGTGACAATTTGAGCTATAGTCACCATGTTTTCCTCATAAAGTTTAACAATAAACTGATATCCAGATAACAGGATACAGAAGAGTATTCACTGTCACAAATTCTCTATTCTACGAACAGTAACTGATGTTTTCATGAATCTATGTATTTCACCAATCGACCACACTTCTTGTGAAAATGTACTGATATTCCACAGCTATAGTGAGAGAAAAATGCCCCCTATTTTTTTCTGAGGTATTATTTGCAAAGCAATGACCTGTGATTCTGTTTGAAATTACACTAAAATAGAAGAATTCTCAGAATCTTACTGCACCCATTCTGCAAAATATAAAAGGTTGACAAGATTTTTTTAAACAAATGGAGTATCAGACTAAATATTTATTTATTTATTTATTTGATTTGGAGTTTTACTCTATTGCTGAGGTTGGAGTGCAGTGGCATGTTTATGGCAGCCAAAGTATCAACCTACTGGGCACAGGTGATTCTTCTGTCTCATCCTTCCAAGTAGCTGGAATTACAGGCATGTGCCACCATGCCTGGCTAATTCTTTTTGATTTAATGTAGAAATGAGGTTTCACCAATTTGCCTAGGTTAGTCTCAACCCTGTGATCTCAGGCAATCCTCTCACCTTGGCTTCCTAAAGTGCTGGGATTATAGGCATGAATCACTGCACCCGGCCTTAGATATTTAGTTTTTTCCAGAAATCTGCCTATATCTTGACAGAAATTTTTTTTATTTTTTATATATATTTTTTGAGTTGGAGTCTCATTCTGTCACCCAAATGAGTGCAGTGGCACACTCATGGCCACCGCAGCATCAACCTGCTGGGCTCAGGTGATCCTTCTGCCCCAGTCTTCTAAGTAACTGGAACTACAGGCATGTGCTACGATGTCTGGCTAATTTTTAAATTTTTTTATTGTAGAGACGAGGTCTCACCAAGTTGTCCAGACTGGTCTCGAGCCCACAGTCTCAGGCAATCTACTCATCTCAGCCTCCCAAAGTTCTGGGATTACAAACTGAGCCACGAAAACAGGCCTTTTAAAACTTTTCAACCCCTATTGATAAAATACATTTCATGGTTGATGAAAAACTGAAGTTGAAATAAGTGGATGCAATTTTTTTTTTTTTTGAGTTGGAGTCTCACTTTGTCATCCAGACTGGAGTGCAGTGGCCACTTCTGGCCACCGCAGCCTTGACCTGCTGGGCTCTGGTGATCCTTCCACCTCAGGCTTCCATGTAGCCAGAATTACAGGGATGTGCTACCACGCCCAGATGATTTTTTTGATTTATTGTAGAGGTGAGGTCTCGCTGCCCAGGTGGGTCTTGAACCCTCAGGCTCAGGCAATCCACTCACCTCAGCCTCC
>NW_006956313.1:0-404 GCF_000164805.1 Carlito syrichta
ATCACTGATCCTCTCCATCAGGAAGTCTGAGATGTCCCCAAGGCCAGTGGGGTGAGGGCTGTCCATGACCCCACCTACCCTGAGAGCTGGTGCCATGCTGACCAGAGCCGCCACTGGCCTCTGCCTCCTGAACCTCGGAGAAATTCTGCAGCTCCAAAAGCATGGACCCCAACATCTGTTTCTTCAGCTAGAAACATGTTCTGATTGAGCTTTTCAACCCTTTCGAGCATTTGTTGCACCTGGTCTTCCTCCACCTGCACCTGGAGTATAGATGAACTCCAGAAACAAAGCAAAGTCGACCATCTGCACCTCATTGAGGCAGACGTTTGTCCTGTCCCCGTTTGCAGTCTTCTCAATGAGGAATATCTCCTAAAAGAACTCACTGGTGGCCGCCAGCATGGCCA
>NW_006956314.1:0-353 GCF_000164805.1 Carlito syrichta
GGTGGGGGGTGTGGTTGTCAGCACAAATCTCTGGAAACTAGTTTGTGAACGTTTGCAGTGGTTCACAAAAATGTGAGACTGGTTTGGTTTAGGACAATGGTGGTGATGGTGAAATAAAGAGAAGTGAACATAGTTGCTAGATATTAAGAACAGAACTTGTATATAATCAACAGAACTTGTGACAGATTTTTTTAAATGGCTTGAGAAAAGGGAGGGATCATTTCCACCTCTGTGGTTCTTCCTTGAGACTCTGTGTTGATCTAGGTGACATTCACTAAAATAGGAAATTCTACAAGAGAAATAAGTGGCATTTATTTTTCTTTATTGGAATATCATGGAGAGTGTAAGTTCAA
>NW_006956315.1:0-669 GCF_000164805.1 Carlito syrichta
TGTGTTGAGACTTTTTGGCCATTTACACACACCCATTATATATGCAGAAAATGAAGGTGGGACATGACCCCAAATGTTTTCCAAAAACACCCAGCTCCCACTCACTGTGCCCCATGACCTCTGTTGCTCACCATCTCTGAGCTGAACATGGACATTCACACCTTTCTAGTCTCAACCCCCCTGTGCCCAGGGAGTCTGGTGCTACTTGCGCTGGACTTCTCTTTCTAATGATGCACTTCTTACTCACCCTTGTCCTGTGCTGCACAGTCACCTTGGTGTCACACTGTGGCTGCTGAGCCCTCTGGAGAAAAATCTCTCAGGTGCTCAGTCAGGGTACTGGAAGCCTCGGGTGTCTAGTTTAGCCTATGGATTCTGAAATTGGATGACGTGGGTTTGAATCATGGCTCAACCATGCCCAGTTTTGGCCTTGAACAAGTTAGTTAAGACCCCCCTGCCTCAGTTTCCTCATCTGTAACACCACCTACTTTATAGGGTTGTTGTGAGACTAAATGATCTGATATATGTTAGGTGATTAGAACAGTGTCTGGCATACAGTAAGTGCTCAATCACTACTTCTGCTCCTTTGCCACACTGGTTTCTGCACACAGTTAGCCCACGGCTTGGTTTCTTCTGCTACTGCCTCCCAACAAATAAAGATGCTTGTCATTC
>NW_006956316.1:0-1152 GCF_000164805.1 Carlito syrichta
CATATCAAGCAAATAGATATCAAGTTAGCAGTCTAACATTGTTCCACAAGAAACCAGAAAGACATACTCATCCAGTCCCCAAATCAGCAGAACAAGGAAAGTCATCAAAATAAATGCACAGCTACATGAAATAGAGACAAAACCTTATTAAGGATCAACAAAATAAAACACTTCTTTGAAGAAATTAATAATATTAACAGACCTCTGGGAAGACAGATGAGAGAAAGAGATTAAACACAATTAGAAACAAAAAGTCAATGTTATGACAGACCCTGAAGTAAAACAAAAAATTACCAGAGATTGTTAATAACATCTGTATGTGAATAGAATAGAAAATCTAGAGGAGATAGAGAAATACCTGGCAACACATAATCTTTCAAGATTGAAACAGGAAGAAAACTAAACCTTAAACAAACAACAATCCAAGAAATACACTTAGTAAAAAGAAACCTTAGCCGGACTCGGTGGCTCAGCCTGTAATCCCACCCCTTTGGGAGGCTGAGGTGAGTGGATTGCCTGAGCCCACGCATTAGAGACTCACCTGGGCAATGAGACCTCATCTCTACAATAAATCAAAAAATCAGCTGGGTGTGGTAGCGCATGTCTGTAATTCCAGGTACTTGGAAGGCTGAGGTGGAAGGATCACCGGAGTCCAGCAGGTCAAGGCTGCGGTGGCCGGGAGCGGCCACTGCACTCCAGTCTGGGTGACAGAGTGAGACTCCATCTCAAAAAAAAAAAGAAAAGAAACCTTAAAAAAATCCCAGAGCTAGATCATTTTTCAGTTGAATTCTACAAGACATACAAGAAAGAGTGGAGTCAATACTATTGAAAATATTTCAAGTAATTGAGAATTTAAAAAATTGTCCCTAGCTCATTATCTGAAGCTAATGTCAAAGATCCAACAAGGAAATAAAACTACAGAACAATTTCCTTGAAGGACATGGATGCAAAATATTCTCAGTAAAATTCTAGCAAATTGCATCTAAAAATACTTTACAGGGATCATCATTATGACGAGGTTGGCTGGTTTAACATATGCAAATCAATAAATGTAATCCACCAAACAGGTGTAAAACATGAACTTCAGATTATCTTATAGATGAGAAAAGCATTTGATAAAATCAATGTTCCTTCTTGATTAAAAAAAAAACC
>NW_006956317.1:0-5597 GCF_000164805.1 Carlito syrichta
AAGAGGAAGCTCAACTAAGGATCTGCAAAGGCATAGAGAATGCTATAAAGGCCACTAACGACTCAGAAGGGGGAGAGCGAAGAGGCGGAGGGACAAATGTCACCTATTCATACAAGGTGCACAGGTGAGAGTGGTGGGTACACTTAAAAGGCCAGACTTCTTCCACATTACGCAATGCAACCTTGTAACCAAAACCTATTTGTACCCCCTAAAGTTACTGAAATAAAGAAAAAAAATCATGGCATGCTTTTTGTCCCTAACATGTAACCCTTATATAGGCCTTGCCATGTAGGTCATATTATCCTTAGCAGGATAACATGAAATAACCTTCAGAAGAATCAAGAAACGTGCCCAAAGTAGCACAGCTAGAAGTAGCAGCAACTGACTCCGGAGACTCTCCACATCACCCCTGCTCTTCTAATACCACTATGTCCCCTACCTTGAAAACCACTCACAGTAATCCAAAAAACAGGGAGAAACTGACCTTTGACTTCCAGTTTCATTCATTCACTCAACCAATATGACAAGCACTCTTGTGAGGGCGAGGCATGCATCAGTGGACATAAAAGCTCCTTGCCCCAGGGTGCTTACTATCCCACAGGGAGGAGGCAGTCAATGCCAACAACAAAAATGAATAATTAAATTATGAATTAATTTGAAGATGAGAGGAGCTACAGGAAAAGTAAATTATCGGAGGCTGGGCACAATTGCTCACACCTGTAATCCCAGCACTTTGGGAGGCTGAGGTGGGAGGGCCACTTGTGCTCAGGAGTTTGAGACCAGTCTGGGCAACATAGAGAGACCTCATCTCTACAAAAAATAAAAGAATTAGTCAGGTATGGTGACACATGTCTGTCGTCCCAGCTACTCAGGAGCCAGAGGCAGAAGGATCACCTGAGCCCAGGTGTTGAGGCTGCAGTGAGCCACGATTGTGCCACTGCACTCCAGCCTTGGGTGACAGATGAGATGCTGACTCAACAACAACAAAAGTGTAGGAGAATCAGGAGTATGTGGGACAGGGAACAGTTGCATACTTGCTATTTTTCAATAGTCCTCATTCATGTATTCAACAGACTTTATTATCTTTTAAGCACAAAATGAAAGGGGAGTGAGTAAAACTATAAAGACGACTTAATCCCTGCATTCAACATGTCATTCTTGAGGGTGGGATGTGTTCTCCCTTTTACAAATGGGAGAACATGATGAGTGCTATGTTAAGAGGAGTAAGAAATCCAGAGGGGAGACTTCAGCAGAGAAGGTCAAGAATCACGTGCAAGGGAAGACACAGCATGTCAGTCATATTCCTTCTTGGAAGAATGAGGTGGGATTGGATCAGAGGAAGACAATGAGGACCCACCAAAGGGTTCTTGGATGAAAACACAGCCAGAATCTTGCTTTAGGAAAAATAATCTGGCGGTACTATAAAAGATGGATTGGGAAAGAAAAGCGCCAGAGCCATGGGACGAATGCAGAAACCCAGAGGCAGAACACACTGCCATTCAGGGAGAGAAGACAAACATCGTTTTCCACAATTGAATTGTTGTATCATAAAAACCACTTTAATTTTATTCCACAGTGGGCTCTAAAGAGGCAGCCAAGAAACTACTGCAGTCATGTTCATCAAAATGAAAATTTAGTGTTAAATCCTACTGCTCACTGGCAGAATAAACACCCCAGCCAGAGGATTCAGAATGATTTACAAAGTCATAAAGCAATAAGGAACCAATGCAGATTTTTGAGTTTATGTCTAAAAAAAATTTTTTTCATCCCCTGAACTGTGTACCTGCTTAAGGAAAAATAAGATTCACAAAAATTGTCTAGAAATAAAATCTAATATAACCACTTAAGATAGCCTAGAATAGGTCACTAATGGAAATACTACATTAAAGAATTCATAAAGTAAACAATTATTGTGACATAATTATCCTGTTGCTTAACTACTACTTATGACACTCTAAAATTTATATATTTAGCTCAATGTTGTAATAAACAAGAAGTCTAAAAAACTGTATGAATACCACCCCGAAATATCCCAACATCTAGTATGCTCTGGGGATATACTTTCTTTGCGGTTTGACCTTGATGCTCTCAACAACACGACTTACACTCCCCTTATACCATTTTCAACACTAGGATAACCACAATCCATGAAACCTTCAAAGGCAGTTTGCCTTTTAAAAACAGATCCCATTTTACTCTTTTTTTCTATTCCTGGCTTCTGGGCCAACAGATCTCCCCAGTCACTTTTCTGATCTCTCCTTGTCACTATCTCTCAGTGTTTTCCCCTTTACATGAGCATAACTGAAGGAGCTAATCAAGGTTCCACCCCTTACCTGTTTACCCTTTTAAGCTCTCCTTTACAATCTTACACTCATTACTCTAGGATTCAGTTCCTTGTAGACAACTCCCAAATCCAAGCTCCCGGTTGCTGACTTCCATTTTGAACGCCTATTCTGGACTTTCATTTCCTACACATTTCTAACTTGATACCCTCTGCTCCTATCAGTAGGCATCATACATTCATTCAATACACTTATTGAAGACTAACTTTCTCTAGGTCCTGATGATAGAGAAGGGAACCAAGTACCTGCCCTTTTGACTGGGGTTTTTATCTTGTTTTTGATTCTCTGAATTTATTTCAATATTGCTGCAGATAACATTTTTAAAATTAAGAAAGTGTTGGTCAGCTTATTCTTCTGCTCACCTGCCTTCAATGGCTCATATTTAAATACAGTGAGACCCTAGGCTTGAAGTTTGCAATGATCTAGTTCCAAAGAATCTACCACCTTATGCCACCCTATCCCCTGCAACCTACCGAAAGCCCCAAAGAACTGTTCTCTGTTCAAATATAAGACACACTCTCACTTACCTGGGCCCTCTGACCATTTTTGTTTCCTTACCCAAGCGTTTATTTTCTCTAGTTACCCAGTTCCTCATTCTACTTGTTCTTGAAAGACCAGCTCAAATGCCAGCTACATGAATGTCTTCCTGGTTTTGATCCTAATCCTAATCTTATTCATTGAAATTGCATTGATTACATAGCTTCGCTTATACACTGTGCTGAATTTATCCATTTGTTTTAGAGCTATGAGCACAAGGAAATGAGATCAACTTTTTGATATGTATGCAATATTTAAAGGACATTTTAATAAAGATAATTTACCACTGAAGATTTCAAGTATTTTCTTTTTCCCTTTTAAAACTGGCCTAAAATTCATCAAGATGGAGAAACATGGTTGTTGGATGAGATCCCCTCTAATAATCCTATCTTACTAGTGCTCACAGCAATATCATTCAACAGCCCAGACTCACATTGTCTTATGGTTTTGTCTTACTCTTCTATATTTTAATAGAATATGTTTATCTTGATTTAGAATATTATCTCCTATGGACACTGAATCTTACTTTTTTATGCTGCTTGTATCTATTTTATCCAACTTGTGATTAAATGCCTTATAGTTGAATGTATCTGAATTCTTGCATAATTGTAGTGTTTTTACTTGTGAATTACTTAGGATGACTCTGAATCAATTCAAATAGTTATAGAACATCTGTCACAGCAGAATCCAAATCTCTATTAAATGTTTTTTTATTTTTAAACATGAAGACGAAGTATAAGTATACTCAGATGACTAAATATAATATGCTGATAGTAAACTTGTTATCAAAATACTGAGTTTTCTCTTAAGATTGGAATGAATCCAGAGAGCAAAACAGAATATACACAAGTTGGGTTTTTGTTTGTTTCTTGCCATTCTCACATCACACAGAACAGACCAGGTTAACAGAACAGAGAAAAAAAAAGTCATTATTTTTGATTTTAGATTATTCTCTAAGTTGTGTCATGATTTTTGTGATAGTAAACTAAAGTGTTTTTTATTTTCCACATTTGTGCTCCTCTGTTCTTAGTGTTGTTGTTTCACACCAGAGGAACTGGCTCTGTTGACAATTTCCATTTGCATCTCTACAGAAAGTATGTGCTTGACATAGCAAATATATAATCAAATTTTATTTCAGAATTTTTTTGCTAACCTATTCTATATTATTCCAATTTTAGTATATGTGCAGCCAAAGCAAGCACAATATAATCTTATATTACAGATTTTCTTTTTAATTTCTTGCTTTTATTCTTGATTAGCTTGGTTTCTTCTCAGCAATGTAACAGATCTCTGTCTGAGATGGACACACATATTTCTTGAATGACTAATAAGGCCCCATTGAAGTAATTTGATTTGTTAATACATTTGCAAGGAGGATGAAGAATGACTGAACTTGGCATTATCTTATTCTGTCATGGACATAAACTATTTCTTATGTCATAGCTAAATCTATCAACAATGGGTATATTAGTAAGTTCTATGACTTCTGTGTTAGCACTTATTACAAATCTAATTTAACAGTAGTTCATAATTTTATTTTATCAATATCAAAAAGAATGCTAGTCAAATGTAATATTGTACTTATATTTCCTCATTGTTTATAAATAATGTGTCACCACTTTAATTATGTGCTTACTTGACTGACCTTATGATCCTTTCGGAAAGAAAGGAAACCGAGTCAAGTGAAATATTCAAACCTCTGCATTCTCTTACAACGTAAGCATTTCTTAAAACACCTTTAGAAATCCCTTTCTGGCATGTTGGCAATCCCAGAACACAGAGATCTGCCCAGCGACTCAGAGACACACAGCGTGTATTGGATGATCCTTAATATTAAAAATTAAGAGTAGGATGTTCTGAGGCCTCGGCTACAATTGCATTACATCACAGCATCTCCATATCCAGTTCCACATACCTCATCCCACATGTGTGTTTACCTTGAGAGCACTACTTAACAGAATTTCTGCACACAAATTTTAGACTCTCAGAGTGTCTGCCCTGGTGAACTCAACTGAAGGCAATGTTGCACCACAAGCCACATTCTACAGATCTGTAGCGGTACATAGAGAAGTACAAGATGACAAGTCTGTTCTGACCACCCTAGACTCTCTCTCACCTGATAGTTGGGACCAAGACTGCAAACTGCTGAATAGACAGACTGTAAAGCAGAGGGAAAAGTGAACAAAACCAGAAGACCCTCATAAGGAAGAACAGGTCATTGCAGAAGAGAAATAAAAGCAACCCCACCTTCCCTCAAAAACAGAATTGAAGAGGGGGAGGGAAAGGGGTAAAGGGAGAAAAATCTACAGAAATGAAGAAAAACCAAAAGAAGAGTATGGGTCTCTCCCAGACGCCTGGGAGAGCAGACACTGAGAAAATTGACTTTGGAATACAAACAATGAAAAGTCCCCAGAATGAAGGGTCTCAAAATGCAAATGTAGATATCAAAACAATAATGGAGAGATTAAAAAGAATTGAGGAGACACAGGAAGAAACTAGGAAGGAGCTGATATCTGAGATAACAGTAATAAAGAATACTGTGAATGAAATAAATAACAAATTGATAAGCATGGAAAGCAGAATTACCCAAGCAGAAGAAAGAATCTCAGAGCTTGAGGACCAAAATATAGAAATAACCCAAACTCTAAAAAACACAGAAAATAAGCTAAAAAAGACAGAACAAAACCTTCAAGAGATGAGTGACTACCTCAAGAGGCC
>NW_006956318.1:0-733 GCF_000164805.1 Carlito syrichta
AAACATCTAAGACCAGATTCCAGGACAAAAAGAATCTTCTTGCCATATTTGGATGTAACTCTGGTCTTAAGGTGAACCATGTATTCCTTCCCATTCCGTGTCTCTTTTTATTTTGACACAGGACAAGGGTTTAGCACTTGCCAAATGTTTACTACATACTTTTAATGGTAATCAGGAATCATGGAATCCACAAACCTAGGAAACTTCTGGATATCTGACTTTTGATATACTGAATTTGGAATCCAAATAGACAGGAAAAATCAGGGCATCTTACTGAGAATTAGAAGGAAATCCGGATGTAGGAGTTCTCATTTTCCGGAATCTACAGGGCCTCTTGATGAGGTGTAATCAGCAATCTGGGCTATTGGTTCCCTACATTTTCAGGGCTACTTGCTCCCTGGATACGCTAAATCTGTAATTACAGATCCTCAGGATCTTTTTGGTCCTCTTGTTAGTTGTAATCAAGGATTTGTCGCTAGAAATCCTTATGTTTCCTGGGACCATCTACGACCATAATCATATTCCCCAGAATCAAATGGTATATTGGTACAAAATTCCTCGATTCAGGTGACCTCAAATACAGAAAAATCTTGTGGTGGCAGGTAGGAATTGGGGTTTTGGATTTGGACTATTCCATATATTGGGGAAGTCTTAGAAAGGGAGCAAGAATCTTGGATTCCATTTTTCTAAGAACATTATTGACATCTTTCTTTTCGATATTCACAAAACTGGA
>NW_006956318.1:1194-4136 GCF_000164805.1 Carlito syrichta
GACTGGAGTACTTATATACAGGCAACTACATGACCTTGTGCTAAGAAAGAATAAGGAATCTGGATTACATGAGTCCTCAATCCCAAAAATCTACAGGGCATCTTGGAAAGGGCTAAAAAAGAATCAGAGTTTCGAAGCAGGATCTATGTAAGGAGAGTCCTAATATACAGGAAAATCCACAGCGCTTTGCCAAGGAAAAACAGAATCGGAGTTATAGCAGTCCTCAATACTAAAAATCAAAAGGCCATCTGCAGTGGGCTAAACAAGAATCAGGGTTTAGAAGCTGCAACATAGGTAAAAGCAGTCCTCATATACAGAATCTACTCGATCTCTTTCTAAGGAGAAATAAGAAACCTGTTTGACACGGTACCTGCATCACAATATCTACATGACATCTTGATAAGGCCTAAAAATGAATCAGGGTTTCCAAACAGGATACTGGTGAAAGAGTACTCATATACAGTACACTACATGGCCCCTCGCTAAGGAAGAATGAGGAATCTGTGATACACGAGTTCCCAATTCAAAAAATTCTCAGGGTGTCTTGCTATGGGATAAACAAGAAACAGGGTTTCAAGCTCGTCTCATGTTTTAGAGGTATTTGGCTTGTGGGTATTATGAATCAGTCATTTCAGGACTCTTGCAGCATTCTGGTCCACTTGAGAATTGTAAACGGGTATCTGGTAGTACAAGTCCCTTAGGTTCCTCAGGACAACTAAGGACAGATTCCCGGAACAAAAGTATATTCTTGCCGTATGTGGATTTAACCCTGGTCTTAAGATGAACTTTGTAATCCTGGAATTTCCGTTTGTACTTTTGTTGGAGAGGTGCCGAGGGTTTTGCAGTTGCCAAATATTTAGTTCAAATTATTAAAATGCATCCAAGGAATCATGGATTCCACGTCCCTAGGAAACATCTGGGCATCTTATTTTTGTATCCAGGGTTTTAGAATCCACATAGACAGGTAAAATGAGGGCATCTTGCTAAGAACGGAAAGGGAATCTGATTCTTGGAGTTCTCATTTGCCTACATCTACAAAGTCTCTTGATAAGGTTTAAGCAGCAAGCTGGGCTTCTATGTCGCCACATTTTTGTGTGTCTTTTGAATAGGGAACCAAGAACCTTGGATTCCAAATCCACAAGATCTTCATGGAGTCTTTCTCTTGATATCCAAGCAACAGTAATTCTAATCTCCAGGAAATATCTCGGCGACTTGCCGAGAATTAAGCAGGAATTTCAGTAATGAGAGTCCCCATATTCAGAACACTAAACGACCTGCTGCTATAGAAAAATAAGGAATCTTATTTACAAGAGTCCTCCATCTCAAAAACCTACAGAGCGTGTTCCTAAGAGATAACCACCAATCAGGTTTTGGGAGTAGGTATCTGGATAATGGGAGTCCTCATATACAGGAAACTGCACTCTCTATTGGTAAGGAAGAATACGGAATCTGGTTTACATGAGTCCTCAATCGCCAAAAAAATTTGCTAAGGGCTAAACACGAATTTGGGTTTGTGAAGCATAATCTAGGGAAATGAAATCCTTATATTCAGGCAACTGCATGGACGTTTCCTAAGAAAGAAAAAGAATCTGGGTGACATGTGTTCTCAAACCCCATAAAAATGTATTACCTCTTCTTAAGGTCTAAACAAGCATCAGGTTTCAATGCACGTATCTGGGAAAGGGAGTACTCATATACAGGCAACTGCACGGTTATTGCTAAAAATACGGAATCTGGGTTATATGAGTCCTCAGTCCTGAAAATCTACAGGGCATCTTGCTCTCGGCTAAAGAAGAATCAGAGATTCGAGGCAAGAATGTGGGTAATAGCAGTCGTCATATACAGGAAACTACATGTCATATTGCTACGGAAGAAAAATGAATCTTGTTTACATGAGTCTTCAATCCCAAAAACTACAGACCATCTTCCTAAGGGGTAACCTCGAATCTGGATTTGAAGTAGGAACTGAGTAATGGGATTCCTCACATACAGGAAATTTCCCTGTCTATTGCTAAGTAAGAATAAGAAACATGCGTTACTTGTGTCCTCAATCCCCAAAAAACTTCAGGTCGTCTTGCTATGGGTTACACCCGAAACAGGGTTTTTTAAGCATGAATCTGCGGAAATGGAGTCCTTATACACAGGCAACTACATGACCTTGTGCTAAGAAAGGATAAGGAAACTGGATTACACGAGTCCTCAGTCCCAAAAATCTACATCTTGGAAAGGGCTAAAAAGGAATCAGAGTTTCGAAGTACGATCTATGTATGGAGAGTCCTAATATACACAAAAATACATGGCCCCTTGCCAAGGAAGAAAATGAATCAGGGTTATAGCAGTCTTGAGTCCTAAAAATCAAAAGGCCATCTGCTTTGGGCTCAACAAGAATCAGTGTTTGGAAGTTGTAACATAGGTAAAAGCAGTCCTCATATACAGAATCTTCATGATCTTTGCTAAGGAGAAATAAGAAACCTGTTTTACACAGTACCTCCATCACAATATCTACATGACATCTTGCTAAGGGCTAAAGAAGAATGAGAGTTTCCAAACAGAATACTGGGGAAAGGGAGTCCTCATATAGAGGACACTACATGGCCCCTCGCTAAGGAAGAATAAGGAATCTGTGATACACGAGTCCCCAATTTGACAAATTCTCAAGGTGTCTTGCTTCGGGATAAACAAAATCAGGGCTTCGAGCTCGTCTCATTTTTCTGAGATATTTGGCTTGTGGGTATTATGAGTCAGTCATTTCAGGACTCCAGCAACATTCTGGTCCTCTTGAGAATTGTAAACGGGTATCTGGTAGTTCAAGCCCCTTAGGATCCTCGGGACAACTAAGGACTGATTCCCCGAACAAAAGTATCTTCTTGCCGTATGTGGATGTAACTCTGGTCTTAAGATGAACTTGGTAATCCTTAAATTTCCGTTTGTACTTTTATTTG
>NW_006956319.1:0-4248 GCF_000164805.1 Carlito syrichta
CATCTTATAAATACCTAATAATAATCTCCATTAATTAATTAATCCCCAAGCATTAATTAGAAGTACTTGTGACAAAATTCATCTGCGCTTTCACCAATTGATAAAATAACCACACAAAGGTGTTTTATTATTTTTTTTCTAAGTCATTCTACTTTTCGGTTTATAGGCAATTCCTTTCAGAAAAATTAGCTATTTAGGTCTCCTCACCCCCGCCTCTGTTTCCCCTCAAGGAGTCTTACCTGCATAATGTACTGGAATATCTACCTTTGGCCCAGTGACTTAGTGTCCCTCCTCCAGGCTGAGGCCAGTGATGGTGGGCTACTGGCAGCAGGAATGAATCAGCGGGTAGTGATTTTCCCGCAGTCCTTTGATACATTCCCCGTAGAAAATATAGTTTTATACAAGAAATTTAGAATGGGTATCTGCTTACTGCATACTTCCCAATACAATTTCTTGAGTTAAAACTTTACTAATGCACAGCCTAGGCAACACAGAGAGGCCTTATGTCGATAGAAAAATCAAACAATTAGGTGCATGGTGGCGCATGCCTGTAGTCTCAGCTAATGAGGAGGTTGAGGCAGGAGGATCACCTGAGCCTAGGAGGCTGAGGTGAGCTGTGATGGTGCCACTATACTCCAGCCTGGAAGACAGAGTGACCCCCAACTCAAAAAAATAAAAATAAAAAAACACTATACTAATGCAGAAGTTGATAGTTCATTCTAAGATTAAATAAAGTTCATTTGAAAAAAGTACTTTTGATAAAACTTTTAAAAAGCTTTTGATAAACTTCTGCATCCCTTGATAAAAACCCTGGAATATCTAGGCATAAATGAATATACCTCCAAATACTAAGAGTCATCTACGAGAAACCCACAGTCAGCATACTGCTAAACAGACAGAAATTGGAACCTTTCCCCTGACAACCGGAGCAAGACAAGGATGTCCATTCTCACCCCTCCTTTTCAACATAGTTTTGGAAGTCCTAGCTAGAGCAATCAGACAAGAGAAGGAGATCAGTGGTATCCAAACATTAAAAGAGCGAGTCAAGGTATCCCTCATTGCAGGTGACATAATTCTATACCTCGAAAACCCAAGAGAATCTGTCAGAAACCTCGCTGCACTGATAAAGGACTTTAACAAAGTCTCAGGGTATAAAATCAATGTGCAAAAGACAGTCACATTTCTTTCTTTCTTTTTTTTTAACTTTACAAAGCAGACATTTATTGACAACCTATGTAGAACTTCTAAAGAAACAAACTCAAGAAAAAAAACTCTTCCATAGGTAACAAAATAATCTAGTGTTTAAATTCCTTCTCATCCAGTGACTTTATTCCATAAACAGTATGTCGGTGGGGCACAGTCAGCCTCCTTTTACCAAGAGTGAAATGGTTGTGTGACACTTGCTACTTGTTTGTTCCTTAAGCAAAACAAGGCTGCAGTGACATTGTCATGACTGATGTGAAGGAATCAGTTCTGTGTCCTTCAGGGGTAGGTGCAGAACCCCTTGTAATTACTGGTTCACTATCTAACGTGTTAAAAATAAAAACGAAAACAGCATTGGGAAGAAAGTTCCCCTTCTTTGCATCTGACAGTGCAGCTGAGTCTCTCCCTTCCTCTTAGAAAATCAAGTTTTCACCGCAAGTTTAATAAATTAAAAAGAAAACAGAAAGCAACTGGTTAGCAAACGTGAACCTCCTTCAAGGTCTCTTGTAAGGTAACATGTTAGGGGTTACATGCGACTCAGAATATTCACAAGCTCATGACATGCTCCCCAGACTCAGAACCAGCTGTCACGTTTAGCAAGTCCAGCAGAGTCGTCTTTTCAGCGTGAGCTTTTCTGAGCATTAACGAAGTTCCATATGGAACAGCAAAGGAGCACTGGGGACAGCAGCTGACTCTCACAACCCACCCTTTCAGGCATAATCAGAGGTCAGTCTCCAGGCTTTGGTCCCTTCTGCTGTGTCTTCACATTCCCTAAGAAAGCTGTCATGTGGCTGGAACTGGCCTGTTTCAATCTCTGATTGTCGAAATGAGGATGTCTGGTTTTTGGAAATTATAGAAATCAAGTCAGAAAATCCTGGCAAAAGCACAAATAGTCTGTGTCCTAAAATTTGCCACAATCACCTCATCTTGCAAATAAAATGATGCCATGATGTTCAAGTGCCCGAAAACCTCCTGCTTAATTTTTCACACCTCTTTGCACAAAGTACTGTACTGTCTGACTAGATTCTTTGGTAGGACAGCGTTCACCTAATCTAATTTTTTTTAAAGAAAGAAACTGAAGAGCCACATTGCATGTCAAAGCTGATTTGTGACTCATCCCAGAGGCACCTGTGTTGGGTGGCACACTGGAGGCAGTTCAGTGTGGGCTCAGTTTATCATACCTCAGCCTTGCGTGTGGGGGAGAAGGAACACAACTACCCCCTTCAGTCCTGTGCGAGGGTCCCACAGTCCATCAGAGCTGCTTCAATTCAACAGGGAAGAAACATCTGAAAACACAGGGCCCAGTTTTCTTAGCTTGATAGAAGAATATCTCGAAAGTAGCAGAGAAGTCAACCCACAGGAAGTATAAGGCAGGTGAGAGACTGGAAGACCAGGAGCAGTGGGGTCACAAGCTGCGCCCTTGCCCAATCTCTGCCTGAGGACAGTTGTCACAATACTGTGGGACATAGGAACGAGACACGCATAGCCCATGCCAACACCATGCAGGACTGCGAACACCCTCTGTCATGAGTAGAGCAGAGTCATGCAGATGGGGGTCGCAAGGAAAGGTGGCAGAACACCATGATCAAGTGTGTGCACCAGCAGTGGTCCGGGAGGTATGGGCTGTCCCTGCCGCATCTTTGCCCCCAACAGTGACCATTCTCAGCTGGCACTATGCCAAGTACAGCTTCCAGCAAGCCAGTCATGACCAGCAGGAGGGAGCTGCGGGCACATCCCCCAGCTCTCAGTCCATGCTTGCCAGAGAGTGGAGCGGTGCGGGCAGTGGGTCCGCTGGTGGGGCCGCGACACCCATGACGTTGTCTGATTTGCAGGTGGGGGTATGCAGAGGTGCTCTCCTGCCCACCACGCACAGCACCTGGACTGCGGCCAGGCTGTGGATATGGCTGTTCTCTGTGAAAGACAGCAGTTTATCTACGAGCTTGGGCACCGTGTACTCTTCATCCAGCTGCTCTGTCTTGTGGCTGTCGTCAATGTTGGGTGAGCTATCTACGATGACAAGGAAAGACTTCCATGGAGTGATCTTGTCCTGGATCTGTGTGGACCTTGATGTGCTGGTACAGCCAGTTCTGCTGTGGAAACGTCCAGAAGCAGACCTCACACTTGAAGGGCTTGGAGCCCGTGTGTATCCTGCTATGTTTCAGGGTCTCCTTGGAGGCGAAGCTCTTGCTACACGTTTCACACATGAAAGACCTTTCACCTGTGTGACACCACTTGTGGTAAATCAGCATATGGTTCTGAGTGAATCTTGCATCACACTCATCATAGACAAAAGGCTTTTCCCCCGTACGAATTCTCTTGGGCGTCTTGAGTGCGAGGGCCGCGAGAAGCATGCTCTGTGCAGTCAGCGCAGCCATGCGGCGGATCACCCATGTGCCTGCGCTCATGTAGCCGCAGCGCCATTCTAGGGGTCCAGCCCTTGCCGCACTGGTTGCACTGGTGGCGCTCGCTGCCACCCTCCTGCACCGGCAGCACGTGGCGCTTGAACTTCTTCCTGCACAGCTCAAACGGGAAGTGGCGCTCTCTGCTGTGCACATGGCGCTGGGGACTCTTGAGGTTGTAGCGTTTGGCGAAGGTCTAGCAGCACATGTCGCAGCGGTACATTACATCGGCCGCCGCGCAGTGGGGCGGCCAGCTTCGCTTCAGGAAGCTCTTCTCCTATAGGAACGCCTTGGCACACTGTGCCCTTAAAGCTGCCCCGCTTCCTGCCCGCCTCATCAGACTCCTCTTCCTTGTCTTCCTCCTCCTCCTCAGGCCCCGCCCTCTGCAGTGTCACCTCCCCCCTGGGCACCCAGCTGGCCCTCCAGGCTACCAGCCTGCTCCACAGCGGCGGCACCAACCGGGCTCTGGGCCTGGGGGCACCTGCAGGCCCCCTCAGCAGCCTCCACCCTCTTCTCCTGCTCTCGGAGTTCCCTCGTGTACCTCTTGGGGATCTCCACAAAGACCTTCCTTCCCACCAGCCTCCCGCTGGCCCTCCAGATTTTCGGGTAGAGAGGCTTGGCGGCCTCCTTCTTCTTGTCCAATTTT
>NW_006956320.1:0-9786 GCF_000164805.1 Carlito syrichta
TTGCACTGGTGGCGCTCGCTGCCACCCTCCTGCACCGGCAGCACGTGGCGCTTGAACTTCTTCCTGCACAGCTCAAACGGGAAGTGGCGCTCTCTGCTGTGCACATGGCGCTGGGGACTCTTGAGGTTGCAGCGTTTGGCGAAGGTCTAGCAGCACGTGTCGCAGCGGTACATTACATCGGCCGCCGCGCAGTGGGGCGGCCAGCTTCGCTTCAGGAAGCTCTTCTCCTATAGGAACGCCTTGGCACACTGTGCCCTTAAAGCTGCCCCGCCTCCTGCCCGCCTCATCAGACTCCTCTTCCTTGTCTTCCTCCTCCTCCTCCTCAGGCCCCGCCCTCTGCAGTGTCACCTCCCCCCTGGGCACCCAGCTGGCCCTCCAGGCTACCAGCCTGCTCCACAGCGGCGGCACCAACCGGGCTCTGGGCCTGGGGGCACCTGCAGGCCCCCTCAGCAGCCTCCACCCTCTTCTCCTGCTCTCGGAGTCCCCTCGTGTACCTCTTGGGGATCTCCACAAAGACCTTCCTTCCCACCAGCCTCCCAGTGGCCCTAAAGATTTTCGGGTAGAGAGGCTTGGCGGCCTCCTTCTTCTTGTCCAATTTTTCCTTGAATTTCCTCGAAATCACATCTGACAATGCACCATCACTGATCCTCTCCATCAGGAAGTCTGAGATGTCCCCAAGGCCAGTGGGGTGAGGGCTGTCCATGACCCCACCTGCCCTGAGAGCTGGTGCCATGCTGACCAGAGCCGCCACTGGCCTCTGCCTCCTGAACCTCGGAGAAATTCTGCAGCTCCAAAAGCACGGACTCCAACATCTGTTTCTTCAGCTAGAAACATGTTTCTGATAGGTCCAGACACTTGAGCTTTTCAACCCTTTCGAGCATTTGTTGCACCTGGTCTTCCTCCACCTGCACCTGGGGTATAGATGAACTCCAGAAACAAAGCAAAGTCGACCATCTGCACCTCATTGAGGCAGACGTTTGTCCTGTCCCCGTTTGCAGTCTTCTCAATGAGGAATATCTCCTAAAAGAACTCACTGGTGGCCGCCAGCATGGCCATTTGAGCCACGAAGTTCTCACGCATACCCTGGTACTCTACGCTGATCGTGATGTCACACAGTTGGCCCAGCAGGAGGAGTTTGTGCATCTTGTGCAACAGGTGCAGTGGGGAGGACTTGGACTCCAGCAGGACCGCCCACTTTCCATCTTTCTTCTTTCTGGAGCAGCCTCCCAGTCGATGCCCAGATGCCGCCGCTTCCCCGACAGTCACATTTCTATACACCAACAATAAATAAACAGAAACCCACATAAAAAGCACAATCCCATTCACAACAGCCAGAAGAAAAATCAAAAACCGTGGCATCTTCCCAACCAGAGACGGGAAAGATCTTTACAATGAAAATTACAAAACACTGCTCAAAGAAATCAAAGATGACACAAAAAAATAGAAAAATATTCCATGTTCGTGATTGGAAGACTCAACATTGTTAAGATGTCCATCCTACCCAACGCAATCTACAGATTTAATGCAATACCCATTTTAGTTTTACCAACAGTATTCTTCTCAGACCTGGAAACAACAATACAGGAATTCTATGGAAACACAAAAGACCACAAATCACCACAACAATCCTCAGCAAAAAAAAAAAAAAAAAAGCAGACCGGGTGGTATCATACTTCCAGACTTTAAACTCTATTATAAAGCTACAGTAATCAAAATAGGCTGGTATTGGTACAAGAACAGGAATATAGACCAACGGAACAGGATAGAGATTCCAGAAGTAAAACCTCAATTTCTCAACCAACTCATCTTCAACAAAGCCTCCACTACCAATACCTTGGGAGAGGAGAACCTATTCAGTAAATGGTGCTGGGAAAACTGGCTGACCACATGCAGAAGATTAAAACAAGATCCCTACCTATCACCATATACAAAAATTAACTCTAAATGGATCAACGACCTAAATGTAAAACTTCAAACTGTAAGAGCCTTAGAAAATGCAAGAGACATCCTTATGGAAATTGGTACTGGAAACCAATTCCTGATCAAAATCCCAAAGGCCCATACCATAATTGATAAGACAGACAAGTGGGACCTCATCAAACTCACAAGTTTCTGCAAAGCAAAAGAAACCATCAAGAGAGCAGGAAGACAGCCCATGGACTGGGAAAAAATATTTGCCAACTGTATGTATGACAAAGGCCTAACATCTAGGATCTACAAGGAACTCAAACGTGCAGAAAAGAAAAAACAACCCATTATAAAGTGGGCAAAAGATATGACTAGACACTTCTCAAAAGAGCCATATGAGCAGCCAACAGATACATGAAAAAATGCTCAGCCTCACTAGTCATCAAAGAAATGCAAATTAAAACTACACTAAGATACCACCTAACTCCTGTCAGGATGGCTATCATCATAACTCAAAAAACAACAGATGCTGGAGAGGATGCAGCAAAAAGGGAACACTTCTACACTGTTGGTGGGAGTGTAATCTAGTACAGCCTCTGTGGAAAAGTGTGGTGGTTCCTAAAAGATCTAAAAATCAACCTTCCATATGACCCCACAACCCCCCTACTGGGAATATAACTGGAAGAACTCACACCACTCTATAAAAAAGATACCTGCACACATATGTTTATTGCATCATTGGTTCCTGATAGTAAGAATTACCAACCATGGAACCAACCATGCTGCCCATCAAAAGAGGACTGGATTTAAAAACGTACATATACTCAATTGAATATTATGCAGCCGTAAAGAAGAACAAAATCATTAACTTCACAGCCACCTGTATGTACTTAGAGTCCATAATACTGAGC
Organism: Carlito syrichta; assembly: GCF_000164805.1. NCBI lineage: Eukaryota > Metazoa > Chordata > Mammalia > Primates > Tarsiidae > Carlito > Carlito syrichta. The sequence continues at coordinate 2,820 of NW_006956320.1, forward strand.
GATCTTTCAGAGAAACAAACAACTTAGTATCACACGTTCGTATTCAAGAGCGGACGTTGGACAATTATCGAAGGGGAGCACACCTCAACAAAGGTACCTGTATAATGAACATTTGTAAACCTAACCCTGTATAGTACCCCACACCCTTAAAGATAAAAAATTAGAAGTTATAAAATAAATAAATTCCATACCAGTTGACAACTGTGCACAGGATTCCATAAAAAATGTTTCCTACTTATTAGACTTATTTGCAATGAGATATTCAAATATATTATTATACCTAAATGGTTACATTTCAATGATAATAAAACAAACACTAGGTGTTTACAATACATCAGGAACATTTTAGACGTTTTGTATATATTACTGAACATAACAAGATAACTTTAGGAGGAAATATGCTTTGCACCTTCTTTATGGGTGAGAAAAATCAAGGTTCAAAATGCCAAGTAATATGTCTAAGCTCAGGTTTAAGAAGCAAAAAAGTGAGGATTCAAACATAGGTCAGATGGATTGCAAAGCTTATGTTTTGTTTGGTTTTGTTTTTCTGAGTTGGAGTCTTACTCCATCTCCCAGAGTGAAGTGCAGTGGAACACTCATGACCACCCCAGCACTGTTGACCTGCTGGGCTCAGGCGATCCTTCCACCTCAGCCTTCCAAGTAGACAGAACTACCGGTGCGCACTACTATGTGGAGCTAATTTTTTTGATTCATTATAGAGATTAGGTCTCTCCAAGTTGCCCAGACTGTTCTCATACATGGGGGCTCAGGCAATCCCCTCACCTCAGCCTCCCAAAGTGCTGGGATTACAGGCTTGAGTCACCATGCCAGTCTATGCTTTTAATCACTACAAAAATAAGCAATAAGCCCATCTTTTGTTGAAGGAGTACTTGAAATTAAGTGCCTACATTTCCTTTTAAATTTTATGCCTGCCAGTTCTCTCTGGCCTCCTTCCAAACCTCGCAATCAATTAAAAATAATGAAGATTTATAGCCTACAAATGAAACTGTTTATCATTTTAGTATTTTCTGAAGTACCTTTTTAGCATTTGAACTGATGACAAACTATTTCAAAAGAAAAACCCCTTCCCTGAAACTTAAAAGATGTTTTTTAGATGCTGAAATAATGCTTCCTATTAATCCTGGTTTAGTAACTTTAAATGCTCAGTGAAAATATCTGAAAAGGTTAACTCTTTTACACAGAAAACAGTCTTCCTTATTTTTGATATTTACTATATTGCAATAATTCAGTTACTAATGATTTAACTGTGTTTTGAAATGACATTTGTAGATCTCTCAACAATTCTCACAAGCTTCAGTACTAGGAAGCTGTCATGATCAACTTGTTACCCCAACCCTAACCCATTTAAATTTAATTTGTTTCCAAACCAACAGTGCAACAATCTTTTAACACAGTCTTAATACAGGAATATTTCATCTTTGTGGTACAAAATAAAGAGTTTTACAGTTGTTAGGAGGATTTTGGAGGACAAACAGACCTGGAAATAGAGGTATATTAGCAGGAAGGGAGGGTCCAAGGCATGGGGGGATGTCAAACTGGACTTTCCTGCCTGTCACCATTGGGAGGACCTGACTTTTTCATAAAGACACTTCCTGGGGCCATTGGTACTCCTGAGCCCTCTGCATCTCTCAACCATGTTAGGCCAGGAAGGAAAGACCTAGACCCTCTGCTCCAAAGGAGAAATCATGCCGTCCCCTGCTGTGCTCTCCTCTAGGAGGAGGAGGAGAAGTTCCAAGCTCCAGGATAGCATCCAGCAGACCTGGTCTCGGCCAGTGTTCTGCCACCCACTGCCGTGTGGTCTTTGGAAAGAACTGCCCTTTCACCTGTGAGACAGAGTGACAACAGGCTATAGTGGGGGAGACACAGTGGTCTCTCCCACCACAGAGGTGACACACAGTGACAGAGAACAGAAGTGAGTAGCACCAGTTCTGGCATGTTAGGAGTGATCAGGAGCATGAGTTATTTTTTTTAATTTTTATTTTTTTTTGAGTTGGAGCCTTATTCTGTCACCCAGATTGGAGTGCAGTGGCCACTCCCGGCCACCACAGCTTCGACCTGCTGGGCTCCAGCTATCCTTCCGCCTCAGCCTTCCAAGTAGCTGGAACTACAGGCGCACATTACCACGCCTGGCTAATTTTCTGAATTATTGTAGAGATGAGGTCTCACCAAGTTGCCCAAGCAGGTCTTGAACCCGCGGGCTCAGGCAATGCACTCACCTCAACCTCCCAAGGCGCGAGATTATAGGCTGAGCCACCAAGCCTGGTTAGCATGAGTTATTAGTTATATGGGATACCATTTGATCCGGCAATCTCACTACTAGGTAGCTACTCAAAGGAAAAGAGGTCATTACATAAAAAGACACCTGTACCCACATGTTTATCGCAGCACAATTCCCAACTGCAAAGATGTGGAATCAATCCGAATGCCAATCAATTGATCAGTAGGATAATGAAAATGTGGAATACTATACAGCTATCAAAAGAATGAAACAATGTCTTTTGCAGCAACTTGGGTGGAATTGGAGAACATCATCTTAAGTGAACTAACTCAGGAAGAGAAAACCAAACACCGCACATTCTCACTTATAAGAGGAAGTTAAACTAAGGATCTGCAAAGGCATAGAGAATGCTATAAAGGCCACTAACGACTCAGAAGGGGGAGAGCGAAGAGGCGGAGGGACAAATGTCACCTATTCATACAAGGTGCACAGGTGAGAGTGGTGGGTCCACTTAAAAGGCCAGACTTCTTCCACATTACGCAATGCAACCTTGTAACCAAAACCTATTTGTACCTCCTAAAGTTACTGAAATAAAGAAAAAAAATCATGGCATGCTTTTTGTCCCTAACATGTAACCCTTATATAGGCCTTGCCATGTAGGTCATATTATCCTTAGCAGGATAACATGAAATAACCTTCAGAAGAATCAAGAAACGTGCCCAAAGTAGCACAGCTAGAAGTAGCAGCAACTGACTCCGGAGACTCTCCACATCACCCCTGCTCTTCTAATACCACTATGTCCCCTACCTTGAAAATCACTCACAGTAATCCAAAAACAGGGAGAAACTGACCTTTGACTTCCAGTTTCATTCATTCACTCAACCAATATGACAAGCACTCTTGTGAGGGCGAGGCATGCATCAGTGGACATAAAAGCTCCTTGCCCCAGGGTGCTTACTATCCCACAGGGAGGAGGCAGTCAATGCCAACAACAAAAATGAATAATTAAATTATGAATTAATTTGAAGATGAGAGGAGCTACAGGAAAAGTAAATTATCGGAGGCTGGGCACAATTGCTCACACCTGTAATCCCAGCACTTTGGGAGGCTGAGGTGGGAGGGCCACTTGTGCTCAGGAGTTTGAGACCAGTCTGGGCAACATAGAGAGACCTCATCTCTACAAAAAATAAAAGAATTAGTCAGGTATGGTGACACATGTCTGTCGTCCCAGCTACTCAGGAGCCAGAGGCAGAAGGATCACCTGAGCCCAGGTGTTGAGGCTGCAGTGAGCCACGATTGTGCCACTGCACTCCAGCCTGGGTGACAGACTGAGACGCTGACTCAACAACAACAAAAGTGTAGGAGAATCAGGAGTATGTGGGACAGGGAACAGTTGCATACTTGCTATTTTTCAATAGTCCTCATTCATGTATTCAACAGACTTTATTATCTTTTAAGCACAAAATGAAAGGGGAGTGAGTAAAACTATAAAGACGACTTAATCCCTGCATTCAACATGTCATTCTTGAGGGTGGGATGTGTTCTCCCTTTTACAAATGGGAGAACATGATGAGTGCTATGTTAAGAGGAGTAAGAAATCCAGAGGGGAGACTTCAGCAGAGAAGGTCAAGAATCACGTGCAAGGGAAGACACAGCATGTCAGTCATATTCCTTCTTGGAAGAATGAGGTGGGATTGGATCAGAGGAAGACAATGAGGACCCACCCAAGGGTTCTTGGATGAAAACACAGCCAGAATCCTGCTTTAGGAAAAATAATCTGGCGGTACTATAAAAGATGGATTGGGAAAGAAAAGCACCAGAGCCATGGGACAAATGCAGAAACCCAGAGGCAGAACACACTGCCATTCAGGGAGAGAAGACAAACATCGTTTTCCACAATTGAATTGTTGTATCATAAAAACCACTTTAATTTTATTCCACAGTGGGCTCTAAAGAGGCAGCCAAGAAACTACTGCAGTCATGTTCATCAAAATGAAAATTTAGTGTTAAATCCTACTGCTCACTGGCAGAATAAACACCCCAGCCAGAGGATTCAGAATGATTTACAAAGTCATAAAGCAATAAGGAACCAATGCAGATTTTTGAGTTTATGTCTTAAAAAATTTTTTTTCATCCCCTGAACTGTGTACCTGCTTAAGGAAAAATAAGATTCACAAAAATTGTCTAGAAATAAAATCTAATATAACCACTTAAGATAGCCTAGAATAGGTCACTAATAGAAATACTACATTAAAGAATTCATAAAGTAAACAATTATTGTGACATAATTATCCTGTTGCTTAACTACTACTTATGACACTCTAAAATTTATATATTTAGCTCAATGTTGTAATAACAAGAAGTCTAAAAACTGTATGAATACCACCCCGAAATATCCCAACATCTAGTATGCTCTGGGGATATACTTTCTTTGCGGTTTGACCTTGATGCTCTCAACAACACGACTTACACTCCCCTTATACCATTTTCAACACTAGGATAACCACAATCCATGAAACCTTCAAAGGCAGTTTGTCCTTTTAAAAACAGATCCCATTTTACTCTTTTTTTCTATTCCTGGCTTCTGGGCCAACAGATCTCCCCAGTCACTTTTCTGATCTCTCCTTGTCACTATCTCTCAGTGTTTTCCCCTTTACATGAGCATAACTGAAGGAGCTAATCAAGGTTCCACCCCTTACCTGTTTACCCTTTTAAGCTCTCCTTTACAATCTTACACTCATTACTCTAGGATTCAGTTCCTTGTAGACAACTCCCAAATCCAAGCTCCCGGTTGCTGACTTCCATTTTGAACGCCTATTCTGGACTTTCATTTCCTACACATTTCTAACTTGATACCCTCTGCTCCTATCAGTAGGCATCATACATTCATTCAATACACTTATTGAAGACTAACTTTCTCTAGGTCCTGATGATAGAGAAGGGAACCAAGTACCTGCCCTTTTGACTGGGGTTTTTATCTTGTTTTTGATTCTCTGAATTTATTTCAATATTGCTGCAGATAACATTTTTAAAATTAAGAAAGTGTTGGTCAGCTTATTCTTCTGCTCACCTGCCTTCAATGGCTCATATTTAAATACAGTGAGACCCTAGGCTTGAAGTTTGCAATGATCTAGTTCCAAAGAATCTACCACCTTATGCCACCCTATCCCCTGCAACCTACCGAAAGCCCCAAAGAACTGTTCTCTGTTCAAATATAAGACACACTCTCACTTACCTGGGCCCTCTGACCATTTTTGTTTCCTTACCCAAGCGTTTATTTTCTCTAGTTACCCAGTTCCTCATTCTACTTGTTCTTGAAAGACCAGCTCAAATGCCAGCTACATGAATGTCTTCCTGGTTTTGATCCTAATCCTAATCTTATTCATTGAAATTGCATTGATTACATAGCTTCGCTTATACACTGTGCTGAATTTATCCATTTGTTTTAGAGCTATGAGCACAAGGAAATGAGATCAACTTTTTGATATGTATGCAATATTTAAAGGACATTTTAATAAAGATAATTTATCACTGAAGATTTCAAGTATTTTCTTTTTCCCTTTTAAAACTGGCCTAAAATTCATCAAGATGGAGAAACATGGTTGTTGGATGAGATCCCCTCTAATAATCCTATCTTACTAGTGCTCACAGCAATATCATTCAACAGCCCAGACTCACATTGTCTTATGGTTTTGTCTTACTCTTCTATATTTTAATAGAATATGTTTATCTTGATTTAGAATATTATCTCCTATGGACACTGAATCTTACTTTTTTATGCTGCTTGTATCTATTTTATCCAACTTGTGATTAAATGCCTTATAGTTGAATGTATCTGAATTCTTGCATAATTGTAGTGTTTTTACTTGTGAATTACTTAGGATGACTCTGAATCAATTCAAATAGTTATAGAACATCTGTCACAGCAGAATCCAAATCTCTATTAAATGTTTTTTTATTTTTAAACATGAAGACGAAGTATAAGTATACTCAGATGACTAAATATAATATGCTGATAGTAAACTTGTTATCAAAATACTGAGTTTTCTCTTAAGATTGGAATGAATCCAGAGAGCAAAACAGAATATACACAAGTTGGGTTTTTGTTTGTTTCTTGCCATTCTCACATCACACAGAACAGACCAGGTTAACAGAACAGAGAAAAAAAAAGTCATTATTTTTGATTTTAGATTATTCTCTAAGTTGTGTCATGATTTTTGTGATAGTAAACTAAAGTGTTTTTTATTTTCCACATTTGTGCTCCTCTGTTCTTAGTGTTGTTGTTTCACACCAGAGGAACTGGCTCTGTTGACAATTTCCATTTGCATCTCTACAGAAAGTATGTGCTTGACATAGCAAATATATAATCAAATTTTATTTCAGAATTTTTTTGCTAACCTATTCCATATTATTCCAATTTTAGTATATGTGCAGCCAAAGCAAGCACAATATAATCTTATATTACAGATTTTCTTTTTAATTTCTTGCTTTTATTCTTGATTAGCTTGGTTTCTTCTCAGCAATGTAACAGATCTCTGTCTGAGATGGACACACATATTTGTTGAATGACTAATAAGGCCCCATTGAAGTAATTTGATTTGTTATACATTTGCAAGGAGGATGAAGATGACTGACTTGGCATTATCTTATTCTGTCATGACATAAACTATTCTTATGTCATAGCTAAATCTATCAACAATGGGTATAATTAGTAAGTTCTATGACTTC
>NW_006956321.1:0-583 GCF_000164805.1 Carlito syrichta
CGTTCCAAGCAAACAATTCGAACTCCATGATGCCTGATGTGCTTCACAAAACTCATATCAAGGTCACAGGTGCACAATTTCAATACAGTTCGTTCAAAGTGTCTTCCATAGTGTTCAATAAGTCATTCATTTTATACTTTTTGTTCTAAACCCAGATTAATACAAAAACTTTCTAAGTTAACTCTAGGTTCAATCCAAGTTCACTGATTCCTAATATTTTTTAACGATTGATATTTTCAACTTAACACTATACTATAATCTATAAGTTTACTTAAATGACTTAATTTTTATTTATTCCATTAACCTATTATGATTCAACATAGTGCCCTGTAATTCTATAACAATTAATTCAAAACTTATTCCTTACCATGACTTATATGAGTTTCATAAATCTAAACTTTAATTTTTATATGATCTAGTGATTGGACATTATTACTATGCTACAACTTATTAAGCTAATACCTTATCATTAAATCTTATAATTATCATTGACATATGATTTTTAAAATCATAACACTGTAATTCTCATTCTATTTTAATAAAAACTACGACTTTAACCCCAAACTTAAATCTTTTTTCCTAG
>NW_006956322.1:0-5543 GCF_000164805.1 Carlito syrichta
TCTCTAACACATGCAATATGAATGTGGCTTTTCAAAAAATAGGCTCTGTTAATTCCCTGGTAATAATAATAACACTAACATTAAAGAAACAAAACACCTAATGCTTCAGTTTAACAACAGCTAATTTTTTTAAAGTCTGCTTTTTGAACTCAACAAAGAAAAATGTGATAACTGTCCTTTTAGAAGGGGGACAATTAGTTAGCATTTGACCTGAACAGTACAGCTACACCAGTGTTCCTGGAGACGCCAAGATCTGAACTGTCACAGCATCTGAATGTTATGTTGATTATAATGCCTTTCTCACAAATAATCTCTACAGATGACTCCATTCCACACAAGTGCCTTATCAGAGACATCCCGAGAGTGAGTGATGACAGTAATGACCAGAAGATTACACAAAAAGAGGACTGGCTGCTGGTCCTGGGTCTGCTACTAATTTTGAATGTATCTTTCATTTTCTTCAACGGTGAAGTTTGGGGATGAACAAAATGACCCTTCCCTTTGAACCGGAAGCTGCTATACACATCATTAGAAAGTACTTAAGGCAAGAGTCTATTTAAACAGGTTTACATGAAGAAAATTGTAGAGTTCCCACTGACTGGTAGGTTGCACACTACTTCACGGAAATTTTAAAGTGAATGTAGCCATATCACTATATTGATATACTTATAAAAGATGAATAGTTATCATAGGAATACCTATCAACATTTTAGTCATGTATTGTGAAATGATTTAAGTCAGTAGTCCTTAATTTATAAGCTATAATTGCTTTGTCCCCCAATATCTCATGCTTCTCATGTATTTGAAATTCCAAAATAAAATAAACATAGTGTAGTACATAAAACAGGAGAAGTTTAAATATGGAGCGTGCCACTCCAAACTGTTGTCGCGCAATTCTCCTCACCTCATCATTTAGATGGGCAATCAATTATAGAAGCCAAGGTAATAGAACTATTAAGATTATGTCCAAACTACCTGCTGTTTACAATCTTTGTTTTCTTTTTTGAGATGGGCTCTTGCTATTTGAGCAAGCTGGTCTGGAACTCCTGGACTTAAGCATGCTTTCCACATCAGTCTCCCTAAGTGCTGGAATTACATGTGTGAGTCAAGTTGCCGTGCCATTTTCAACCTTTTTATATCCTAATTCTTATTGGCAATTCAAACTACATAAGCACATCATTGATCCAAAGAGCTACTGTCTTAGTACATGCCAGACGCTCTGACAGGCACTAGAGATACAACCACAATCAGTACATGCCCTCAAAGAGCTCAGGATCTGCACTGGGGCAATGGCAAGGATAAATGAGGACCTGCAGTCTCACCAAGGAAGCATGAGAAGAGGCTGAGGGAGGACTGCTTGAGCCCAGAATTTCAAGACCACCCTGAGCAACATAGAGAGGCCTTGTCTCTACAAAAAATCAAAACACAAAACAACTAGCTGGGCATGATGGTTCATGCCTGTAGTCTTAGCTACTCAGAAGACTGAGCAGAATCATTGCCTGAGTCCAGGAAGGTGAGGCTGCAGTGAGCTGTGAAAGTGTCACTGCACTCCAGCCTGCTCGACAGAGTGAGACTCTAACTCTGAGGAAAAAAAAAGTAGAGGACAAAAGGTGAAAGGCAAATAACTAAATGACTCTAAAAATAACTGTTCTGTATAATATGTGCCTTTGAGAATGACTCTACATAGGGAAAAGACATGCAGTAATGTAATGCCTGATCTTATATTCAACTGTCCAACTATTTAAGCACCTGCTATGTACCTGGTACACGATAAAGATAAATGAAATAATGCAAAGATAAATGAAATATGTATTCAAGAGCTTTCAAGAAAGTAGTAAATACAAGTAAAAGACATTTTATATACTGGCATGCAGACATGATTCCAATAAAGTGCTATGAGATTTATAAGAGGAAAAAGTCCTTCAACTGGCTGAAAAATCAGATGTCATTTATTTTAAGCACAGAGGTCCCCCACCTGATCCTAAAGAAGATACTAAATATATAAAGGAAAAGCAAAATCTAGTACTACTAAAATAATGCTTTGCAATTATTATAAATTATGTAATAAACAAATTATAGTTTATAAAGCTTCTATACTTTGGAAGGTATTAAATATTCCAAAAACCTGGCAGCCTAAGTATCATTATCACTATTTTTAATATTTGAAAACTGAGGTTAGAAAGGGCAAAGGCACCTTTAGAGGTTCTAGAACTGGTAATGTAAATTGGAGAGGCAAGTACTAGAATGCATCCCTTCTACTCCACCACAGCTACATTGGAGTCTGAACACCCAAAAGAGTAATTCTAAATACTAGTGAGGCTGTAAATCTCATGCTATGTAGGTTTCTATCACAGATCATCTGAGTATGGGGGACCTTCATATCTTGGTCATTCAGACCAGTTAAACTGAGTTCAATGCCAGTCTAACTGTTGTCGTGAGATTGTTGAGTCAAGAATCACTTGAGAAACCCAATCCGTTCAAAAACTGCCAAAGGGAGTCATCTTTTCCTTGAATGAGGCCTCACATAGACACAGCAGTGTCATCCTAGGTATTTGCTCATCCGACATGTGGTCAATCTGGAAAGCATTGAGTAAATCGTTGGAAGTTATAGGTGCTGACATGGAATTGATTCCAATATTGAATAGATTATAAAGACAATGGGACACACCTGGCTCTCCAATCCAATCTACATCTACTTAGCATGGAATATAACAGATTTGGTTCAATAGATTCAAAACTGACTTCATATGGTTATTCGAGAGCAAAATTTTGATTGGAGTGGGGGTTCGGTCTTCATAAAAGGGTTAAATATTTTTCTTCTCAAATCTCTACTACTGTAACTGTTTCTGTACAGTCACACATGGGTAGCCAGGCATTTTAATTTCCAACAAGGGATCTGTGTGAACTTAGTTGAATGTGGAAAAAAACCCGGACAACAGTCTTGTGAAAATTGTCTTCTTATGCTTCACCATGCTTAGGCAAATGGCTGAATTTAAAGCATAGTAAAGATTCATTAGAGTATCTCAAAATTGATTTCTGCAGGAAACTAATTAGTAAGATCCTCCATATAAAGGTAAGAGGAACACTTTTAAATATTTAAAGAAATCTATACATAACATTTAACATGTTTGCACATGCCAACAAAAAATCACTTGTCTTACTGAATAATTGACGTGCTGATATCTCAAAATCTAACCATCTCCATGTAGATAAGGCCAAGGACTTTGCGACATAAACAAGAATGTGTTCTATAGTTGCTCTTGTAAGGGGGGATACCCCAAAAAACTCAGAATTATTTTTTGAAGGGGGAGCTCCTCATAGTACAGGCTTCCCACTAAGTAAGTTTTTTAGGAACCCATATCAGCTAGCATAGTTGTAAGACTGCATTTGGAGTCAGTGAATGTTTTTTGAGATTCTTTCAATACATTTGCCCATTTCATGATGGGTAATTTCCATAAACAATCTGCCCACATCATGCTGACTCTTCAGCTGTTTTTGACCAAAAACACGACCCCCATGCCCCACCCTCCCTATTCACCTGATCTTGCCTCAAGTGACTTTTTTTGTTTCCCCAGATTAAGAAAAAGTCCTCCAAGGGAAACATCTTGCCCATGTGGAAGAGGTAAAACAAAAAATGGCAAAAACACTAAAAGGCATCAAAATGAAATGAATGAGTTCAAAAATTGTTTTCAGGCATGAAGAAAGCATCTAGATAGGTATATTGCATCAAATGGAGAGTACTTTGAAGGTGACTAAAGTTTAAACATGTAAGAATAAATACACAATTTTTAATAAATAAATTCCAAGGTTTTTTATGGGTTCCCCCTCATATATACAGAAAATGTAATTATGTTACATCTTCCACTGGGTTACTCTAGTATATTAGAAACATTATTGATTTTTTAACCTAATCTTATATCTGGCCATTAAATTCTGGTATTAGTTGTTTCTTTTGTCCAGTTGATTTACTTGGATTTTCTAATGAGACAATCATATAATCTGCAATAATATTTTTCTCTTCCTTTCCAATGTTTAAAATCTCATTTACATTTTTGTCTTATTACATCAACAGCAAAATAATAATAGTAGCAGAGAACACTTACATGGTGCTTAGTATATGCCAGATACTTTTCTACGTATGTTAGTTATAAACTTATTTAATCCTCAAGAGAGATATGACATAGGTATTATTACCCTCATTTTACAAATAATGAAATCGGATGCACAGATTGAGGTTCATGCAAAAGTAATTTCAGTTTTTGCATTGTTGATATTTGCCATCTGATAATGGAATACATTATTAAATAAATGTAGTTGTGTTATGTATCATTTTAACGTGCATTTCTTGCTTTATGATTTTTTGCTAATGACATTACTGGCTGTTTATTATACATTTATTTTAGTCTATGGAAATGATGTTGGACAAAAAGCAAATTTGAGCAATTTTCTTATTCAAGTTCAAAATGGGTAGCAAAGCAGCAAAGACAACTCGCAACACCAACAACACATTTGGACCAGAAAATGCTAATGAACATACAGTACAGTGGTGGGTCAAGAAGTTCTGCAAAGGAGACAAGAGCCTTGAAGATGAGGAGCATAGTGGCTGGCCATCTGAAGTTGACAACGACCAACTGAGAGTAATCATCAAAGTTAATCCTCTTACAACCTTAGGAGAAGTTGCTGAATAACTCAATGTTGACCATTCTCCAATCATTGGGAATTTGAAGTAAATGGAAAGGGGAAAAAGGTTGAAAAGTGGGTGCCTCATGAGCTGATTGAAGATCAAAAAAATCATCATTTTGAAGTGTTGTCTTCTCTTATTCTATGCAACAACAACGAACCATTTCTCCATCGGATTGTGACATGTAACAAAAAGTGGATTGTATATGACAACCGGTGATGACCAGCTCAGTGGTTGGACCAAGAAGCTCCAAAGCACTTCTCAAAGCCAAACTTGCACCAAAAAAGGTCACGGTCACTGTTAGGTGTAATGAAAACAGTGGACCAGGTGACTGAACATTAGCAGCATTAGTGAACAATGTCTCTCCAAATGGCAACATGCTTGATGGGTAACCCATGGAAACTCACCAGAACCACAATATGAAAGAGGAGAAAATTTCATAATGGTTCTAACAACAGGGACAATGTATCAGCCGATCTTTCTTCTACCTCCCTCAGAAAAGTTAAGATCCTTTCTACACTGTGTATATGTGTGTGCTGAGAGAGAGAGCAGAGCTGGGTGAAGTAAAGAGATAAATGCAGGGAATTCAGTCATTCTCTTTAAATGTCTTCTTGCTTTAAGTTTCTATAGCTGTCTACTCTCTTAGCCCAGAAATGAGGATTTTGCTCAAATAAAAGAACTGCTCTTTCCCAAGCCTGGTTACAACTTGGGAAAACACAGAAGACCTTTTTGCATGGTGCTCCAACTAGAGGGAGGAGGGACAAAAAGCCCTGGCATTCACAAGCATTTCCTGCTAGAAGGGCTCTCATTAAAACATGATCTATGTATACTAGCTGACAGCAGGGTCAAAGGTAAAGGAATG
>NW_006956323.1:0-1112 GCF_000164805.1 Carlito syrichta
TAATAGCTGTTCCCAGGTAATTAAAGTAATAGCAGGAACTTGGACTCAGCTTTTTTCTACAATGCCTGTAGTCACTAGCTTCTCACAAGAAAATACTTTCCCAGAAAGCAGGGCCATGCCCATCACATTCACTGCTGTATCCATCCCCTGCACCAAGTGGGTGTCCAATAAATACATTAATTAATAACTTAGAAAATTGCCATCAGTATTTTAAAAGCACCCCATTTAATCCAGCTTGCACAGAGTCATACTTAAGGAAACAAAAAGACAAAAGGAATTCAGATCTTTCCTTCTGCATCTCCAAAAAATGTCACAGGGAAAATAGACAAACATGAAAAATCAAATTTTCTTTAATAGGCTCTTTCCCCTTCTGTGTCATTCTTAATGTCTCTCTAAAAGTGACAACTGCTTCCTCAAATGTCATTACCCTCTCCAATAGGACCTTAAAAACTTTCTCTGAAACTTAACCAGAATGACTCTTGACCTCTTTGCTCCCTACTACTCTACCAGAACTTGTAAATTCTCTTCTGGAGAGCCAAGCAGCCTTTCACTTTCAGGATAAATCTTGACTACTTGTCTACAAGCCAGTCTGTGAAAACACACAAACATATGCCACATCATGTGCACACACACACACACACGTACACACATACACACTCTTCTAGTAGCCAAGTTGGAAGGAAGGAACTGGTAAGTTTGGCAAGAATTTTCCCAAGCAGAATAGTGAGAGAGAGAATGTGTTCTGGATGCTATCTTGGAGTGTGACAATATTACATTGTCCTTGGTTCACAATCTAAAAAGCAATAAAGAGCAGTCCCGGCAACCTGGCTGGTGATGCTGGACTGTTGGGTGTGTGCTGTTCAATCCTGAGAAGTCAGCTCTTGGCCTGAAGATAGAGGTCCAGGTCAACCCACCACCTCTTGCCTCGCTACCCTGAGGACTAATGCCCAGGGGTTTCAGCCTGAAGTGACTGCTACAGACCATTAAAGACACTCACTGTTTCATTTATTTGTTTGTTTTGCTCTGGTTATATTTTCCAGAAAGACTTGATTTTTGTTTGCTGTCTTATGCACATGCAAGATTTCTGTTTAGTATCCTGATTTTTAAAGTTT
>NW_006956324.1:0-655 GCF_000164805.1 Carlito syrichta
CCAGGAATCTTGGATTCCATTTCCCAAAGAACATTATTGACATCTTTCTCTCGATATTCACAAAACTGGAATTCTTAGTCACCCGGAACTGTCTCAGCATCGAGGAGAGTGAAGCAGGAAACTGGGTAATGAAGGTCGTCATATACAGGAACTTACAAGACACATAGGTAAGGAAGCATAAGTAATCATCCTTATATGAGTTCTCAGTCCCAAACCTACACGCCGTCTTCCTAAGTGGTAACCACGATTCAGATTTTTGAAGTAGGTATCTGGGTAATGGGAGTCCTCACATACAGGAAACACCACTGCCTATTGCTAAGTAAGAATAAGGAATCTGCGTTACTCAGGTCCTCAATCCCAAAAAAGGTTAAGGTCATCTTGCTATCGGCTAAACACGAATCATTGTGTTTTCAAGCATGAATCGGGAAAGTGGAGTCCTTATTTACAGGAAACTACATGACATTTTGGTAAAGAAAGAATAAGGAATCTGGGTTACACGATTCCTCAATCCCGAAAATCTACAGAGCATCTTTTGGAAGTTCTAAAAGAATCAGAGTTTCGAATCATGATGTATCTAATGAGATTCCTAATATACAGGAAAAATACACAGCTCATCGCAAAGGGAAGAAAAAAAAATCGGGATTATAGCAGTCCT
>NW_006956324.1:1606-2430 GCF_000164805.1 Carlito syrichta
CATCTTGCTGACGAGTAAAGACGAATCAGGGATTTGAGGAATGAATGTGGGTAATAGCAATTCTCATATACAGGAAACTACATGGCCTCTTGCTAATAAAAGAGAAGAAATCTGTTTACCACGGTTCCCCTTTCTAAAATCTACATGACTTCTTACTAAGGGCTAAACAAGAATCAGGGTTTCGAAACAGGAATCAAGGGAAAGAGAGTCCTCACATACAGGCACTGCATGACCTCCAACTAAGTACGAATAAAGAATCATTGTTGTATGCGCCCTCAATCCAAAAAATTCCCAGGTTTTCTGCTATGGGACAAGCAAGAAACCGATCTTCGAGCTCCCCAAATGTTTCAGAGCAATTTAGCATTCAGATATTAAGAATCGGTCATTTCAGTACTCCAGCAACATTCTGGTCCTTTTAAACGTTGTGAATGGTATTGGGCACCTCAAGTCCGTTAGGTTCCTCAGAACAACTAAGGCCAGATTACAGGACAAAAAGAATCTTCTTGCCATATTTGGATGTAACTCTGGTCTTAAGGTGAACGGTGGAATACTTTCCTTTCCGTGTCTCTTTTTATTTTGAGGAGGGACAAGAATTTTGCACTTGCCAAATGTTTACTACATACTTTTAATGGTAACCAGAAATCAAGGAATTCACAAACTTAGGAAACTTCTGGGCTTCTGTCTTTTGATATACTGAACTTGGAATCCAAATCGACAGGAAAAATCAAGGCATCATACTGAGAATAAAAAGGAAATCCGGTTCTAGGCGTTCTCATTTTCTGGAATCTACAGGGCCTCTTGATAAGGTTTAATCAGCAATCTGG
>NW_006956325.1:0-826 GCF_000164805.1 Carlito syrichta
GGGACAAGCAAGAAACCGATCTTCGAGCTCCCCAAAATGTTTCAGAGCAATTTTAGCATTCAGATATTAAGAATCAGTCATTTCAGTACTCCAGCAACATTCTGGTCCTTTTAAAAGTTGTGAATGGTATTGGGCACCTCAAGTCCGTTAGGTTCCTCAGAACAACTAAGGCCAGATTACAGGACAAAAAGAATCTTCTTGCCGTATTTGGATGTAACTCTGGTCTTAAGGTGAACGGTGTAATACTTTCCTTTCCGTGTCTCTTTTTATTTTGAGGAGGGACAAGAATTTTGCACTTGCCAAATGTTTACTACATTTTTTTAATGGTAACCAGGAATCAAGGAATGCACGAACCTAGGAAACTTTGGGCTTCTGTCTTTTGATATACTGAACTTGGAATCCAAATCGACAGGAAAAATCAGGGCATCATACTGAGAATAAAAAGGAAATCCGGTTCTAGGCGTTCTCATTTTCTGGAATCAACAGGGCCTCTTGATAAGGTTTAATCAGCAATCTGGGCTTCTGGGTCCCTACATTTTCAGAGCTATTTGCCCTGTGGATAAGCCAAATCTGTCATTACAGAGCTTCAGGATCTTTCTGGTCCTCTTGTTAGTTGTAATCAAGGATTTGGCCATAGAAAAGCTTTTGTTTCCTGTGACCATCTACGACCATAATCATATTCCCCAGAATCAAAAGGTATATTGGTACAAATTCCTCCATACATGTGACCTCAAGTATAGAAAATTCTTGTGGGTGGGCATGTAGAATTGGGGTTGTGAGTTTGGAATATTCCACATTTTGGAAGATCTTGTGAAGGGGATCAGGA
>NW_006956326.1:0-4587 GCF_000164805.1 Carlito syrichta
TATTATTCTGTTATTTATCACCTTGCATTCTAATTGCTACACAGAGGACAAAACACTGTGCCTTGAATTCACAATGAGAATATTTCTAATTTAGACTACAGCATGAAACACAAAGAGCTACATTCTCAGTAGTTAGGTTGACTAAAATAAAGGGAGATAACATGGAAATATATGTGGGTTGGTATTCACTATAATTGTGAACTTAGCCATTTAGGTTGCTATTAGAGAATACCATAAACTGAATGACTTACACACAACAGAAACCTGATTCTTATAGTTCTGGAAGCTGAGAAATCCAAGATAAAGGCACTGACAGATTCTGTGTCTGATGAAGGGTCACTTTTTGGTTCATATATGGCCATCATTTCATTGTGTCCTCACATAGTAGAAGAAGCAAAGAAGATCTTTGGATGCTCTTTTATAAGGGTACTAATCCCATTCATAAGGGTTTCATTCCATGACCTAATTACCTACAAGAAGGCCTATGTACTAACATCATCACATTGAGGATAAGGATATCAACATATAAATTTGAGAAGAACAGAAACATTCAGTCTATAGTATGAACTAAAATGTTTTTCCTGGGTATTAAAACAAAGGACCAGATTATGTAATCCAGGAAAACAAAGATGAAAAATTTAGCTAAAATGGCTCTAGTTTTTAGAACCCCAGGAGTGTATAAAAAAAGAAAGTGCAAACCCACTAATAAAGAATTTAGAAAGAGTAGGATTATCATAGATGATGGCAAGCAGTTCAAACATTTGTTCACAATTTACTATTTCAAAACACATGTGGAAATAGGATAAGGAGGAATAACCACAATAGTTTCAATCTCAAGGATCTAAATATTGAATGTATTTTACTGCAATTGAAAATCCAAAGTATCAGATAAAGAGCTCATTAGACACAGGAAAAGAAAGAATTTGTTAGCTAATTCAAAGGCCAATCTAATAAAATTTCCTAAAATGCAGTACAGAAAGGCAAAGTTATAAAGAATATTAAAGATGATATTAAAATATTAAAGACTATTAGTTCTTAAAAAGCACCCATTTTAATGCATTAGATGAAGGTAGAGTATGTGAAGAACTATTTTTAAACAAAGAATTTACATAAGATTCTTTACAAAGGATTACATAGGCCCAATTTGTTAAGTTGACCCAAATAAAAACAATATATACCTCAACTGATCAAGCTGAAATCACAGACTGTAAATACCAAGAGAAAATTTTTAATGCAGCAAAAAAAAGCAGAATACTTCAAATAACAGTGATTAGCATAACCACAAAAATATTCAATATCAATAATGGAAGCCAGAAGACAGTGGGATAATATTTTTAAATTATAAAGTAGTAGCACCTGAAAACATCAGATGATAGTATATTCTTTACTTTCTTTACAATGTAAATCTAATCAACAGTAAGAGAAAAATCAAATTATTTTTAAACAAACGAGTTAGAGCATTTGCCCCCAAGATATATCATTACTAAAAATGTACCTTGGGCAGAAGGAAAACACAAATCCAGAAGGAAAGACATACATGATACGAAGATGTAGTAAAAATATAAATAAATATAAATTGACTATTTAAATAGTAGTATACTTAGGTCAGACTCAGTGGCTCACATCTGTAGTCCAAGCACTTTGGGAGGCAGAGGTGAGAGGATTGCCTGAGCCCAGGGGCTTGAGACCAAAATAGGCATCTTGGCAAGACCTTGTCTCTACAAAAAAATCAAAAAAATTAATCAGGCATGGTCCCGCACACCTTTAATTCCAGATACTTGGAAGGCTGAGGCAGAAGGATCACCAGAGCCCAGCAGATTGAGGATGCATATCCCTGAGCGTGCCACTGCACTCCAGTGTGAGTGACAGACTGAGACTCTAACTTGGAAAAAAAAAAGAATAGTACATTTAATTTGGAAGTGAAAAAAGATGGAACAGAAATACTGGATAACTATAATGTAAAAGATGAGAGCATGGTGACTGAAGTTGAAGTTTTTTATAAGTCCTTGGACTACTGTGAAATGTACATATGTATGTTATAATTTTAAGAGTAAACACTAATAGTGTATAAATCCAAAAATAGAGAGTTAAAGGTATAAATAATATTTGAAAATCCAATAAAAAGAAAAAACAGAAGAAAAGCAAATACTATTAGGTTATAAAGCACTAAACATATAATTGAAAAAGTACAAATATGAACTATTATAATTAAATGCAAATAATTTTTCTTTAAAAACATAAATTTTCATATTGGATTTTAGAAATGTTACAAGAGACATTCCCAAAACCTAAAGAGTCACTACCACTGAGAATAAAACAATGAGAAAGGGTACATCAGGCACACACTAACAATGACATCAATAAAACTGGTAATGTGATGTTGCTACAGATTCAAAGAAAAAATTATTAGTGAAATATTTATTAAATAATAATAAGGGATCTAGCCGGGCTCGGTGGCTCAGGCTGTAATCCCATGCTTTGGGAGGCTGAGGTGAGTGGATTGCCTGAGCCCGCAGTCTGTTCAGCAGAGGGGAGGGACTTTGTCTCCTGTTTAATGATGTCACCATGGGAACCCAGGTGGAGGCTCTGATAGGTGGGCAGGGCATTGCAAGTCTGCCTTGAAAATGGTGGAGGTGGTAGTTTTAATTTTACTTTTACTTTTAGAAATGCTCGTGTGGGTCTTTAGGCAGCACCAGCTGCACAGCTGGGTGCTGGATCCGTGTGCCGCCAGCAACCTGGGGTGGAGGAGAGGGTCGGATGTTTCCTCCTCTGGAGCTGGGAGCCTCCGATAAGCACCTTACGCAAGCTTTGGGTTCTGCTCCCTTACACAGAATTGAGGTCGCATGCTGAGTGCCTCAGCCAGGGTGGGCCTGGAACTCCAGACCTCCAAAGCTCCAATGGGTAGGTGGTGGCCCTGGGTCCCTCACAGGGCACTTCAGGCAGAAATGGGACTGGTATCTCTGAGGGACAGGTGCCCAGAGCCTCCCTGGGTGACCGGTAGCTTGGTGCTGGGTGCTGGTTGTGATGATGTAGCCAGGGAGGGAGCAGAGGTCCAGATTTGGGATTCCCCAGCCGGCGGGGATCACATATATAGTGGAGCAGCGGCAGCCAGGCCACAATATCTGGCCCTGTGTGGGACCAAAAGTCCCCCGGCCTCGTACCAGTGTGACTGGTGATGGGCAGGGGGCTGCAGGGTGAAAAGTAAGAGTGTTTTTGGGAACTCACATTTGGAGAGTCTCGCAGGTCCACCTATGCCATCACCATCTTCAGGAGTCCCCTGATAGTCTTTTCAATAAATGGTAATGGAACAACTGGACATTCATGCAAAAAAATGAATCCAGACACAGAACATACATGCATCACAAAAATCAACTCAAAATGTATCATAGACCTAAATGCAAAATGTAAAACTATAAATCTCTTAGAAGATAATGTAAGAGAAAAAACAAATGACTTCTTACATGGATTTGGCAATGACTTCTTATATGGGACACCAATAACATGATTCATAAAAGAAAGAATTGATATGCTAGGCTTTGCTCTCATTCCAAATGACTTTTTTTGTTTCCCTGGATTAAAGAAATTCTCAAAGGGATACATTTTACTGATGTGGAAGAGGTGAAAAATGGCAGGAACACTAAAAGGCATCCAAACTGATGAATTCAAACAACTTTGAGCAGTGGAAAAAGCATCTCAATTGGTGCACTGCATCAAACAGAGAGTACACTGAAGGTCACTGAAGAGTTTAAACATGTAAGATACACAATTTTTTATAAATAAATTCTCGGTTTTTTTGGATTGCCCCTTGTAAATTTTCATTTCTTTAGGATGAATGCCCAGGAGTGCAATTGCTGGTTGGTATGGTAGTTGCATGCTTGGTTTTCAAAGGAACTGCTATAATGTTTTCCAGAGTAGTTGTACCATTTTACACTCCCATCAACAGTGTATGAGTAATATATTTTCACCATATTCTTGCCTACATTTGTGTTGTCACTGTTTTATTTCAGCCATGTTGGTAGGTGGGTCATGATATCTCATTGTGACTTTGACTTGCATTTTCCTAATGACTAATTATAATGAATAATTTTCTTTTTTTTTTTGAGACTTCTGAAAGATTAAAGTGAGACAGCAAGAAGAGTAGATAAAAAATGTTGTTGCAGAAGTAGCCCATGCACAGACAAGCATCAGCAAGAAGCTGAAAAGTGCCTATCCAGTTGTGTCCATCTTGGATGGTTTTCTGTGACCAGTTACTGCTGTCCCAGGAAGGAGGCCATGGGGTCATCTGACTGCTGGCATTTCATTCTATAGGCCTCCATTTCTTCCTCAGTAGGTTCCCGAGTCTCAAATACGCTGTTGTATGGATGCCTTCTCTCATCAATCTGCACGATTTGCTTGACATGAAGAAGGCGGGTCTCCTCTGCATTCAGTGCCTTTTTCAATTTTTCATGTTTCATTTCTTTCATGTGCTTACTTGCCACTGTATAAACTCTTCAGCAAGATGCTTAATCATGTGTTTGTTTATCATGTATTTGAATTTTTGTTTATTGTTTGGTTTTGGATTTTTATATGCTTTATGTACTAATCTTT
>NW_006956327.1:0-4966 GCF_000164805.1 Carlito syrichta
CCAGTAAGTGGGCAACTCATTACTGAGGTGGTTAATTACTGGGACACATAAATTCGATGATACCCAGTCACTGGGTTTCAGTCCCAAAGAAGGTACAATCACTGGTGTTTCCATAACGAAGGAAGGCCAGTTACTGGGGCTAGAATATGAGGAATTAGTCACTGGGGCACTAATCGCAAAGGAAGGTCAATACCCGGGGCAGTTATCACCGAAGGCAAATCACTGTGGCATGCATTTTGAATGAGTGCCAGTCACTGGTTACACATCATCAAGGTTGTGTAATCACTGAGGCACTAATTATGGGGGAAATGTAGTCACTGGTACATCCATCACAGAGGAGGGATAGTCATTAGGGCACCCATCTCATAGGAGGGCAAGTCACTAGGATACCTGTCACAGATGTGGAGTATTCACTTTGGCACCCATCATATATCAGGGCCGTCATTGTGGCACCAGTCAAAGAGGAGGAACAGTCACAAAGGCAAGCATCAAATAGAATTACTAGTCACTGGGACACTCATCACAGATGAGGGCTTGTCACTTGGCATCCATAACACAGGATGGCCCATTACAGAGATACCAATCATGGAGAAGGATCAGTCGCTGGAACACCCATTACAGAGGATGGCCTGTCAAGGGAACACCCAGCACAAATGAAGGCTAGTCACCAATATTAAGAGGACTACTAGTCACTGGCAATTATTATGAAGGAACACCTGTCACTGGAGAACCAATCACAGAGGAGGCACAATTACTTGGTTATCTCTAAAAGGTAATAGGTGATTTATTTTCTTATAATGTAAAGAAGTCTGTGAAGGTGAATAAGAGCATGTACTAGGAAACACACATGGCAAAAACTTTGTTGAAAAGGGAAAGGTGATAGTAATCACATCATCTTAAGGAAACAAGACTTAATTAGAAATAATAAAGCTGAAATCATCCAATCAACTAGCAACAAGTATTATTTATTAGGACCATAAATTCCTTATGTGACATTCAAGATAGATTGGGACCCCGTAACCCTTGATTATGAGGATCTGAGGGGGGGTGTCTTGGAGTAGAAGACAATTTACTTGTTGTAACTGCTCTGGGTGTGGCTAAACACCAAACACCCAGTCTTGCAAAACTGTCATTAAAGTAACACTTCTGCTGCACTCCACGTCTCAGTGTCTATCCTTTTATTTTGGATGTGTCAGTTTATTTCTCACCATATGGAGTTTTGTGCTGGATTCTCTGCATCTTAGGGAAGGAAACTCCCATAGAGCAGGAGTGGCATCCCACCTGATTTCAGGTGGCCTACTCTGCTTCAGAATCTCGACTGTTTGGCGGACTGCAGATGAGCCCAAGGCTGTTTTTCTGGAGGGAGCATAAGTGACACATGGTAGAAAAAAGGCATCATGGCAAATAGGCAACCTCATGCACAAGCCAATGTAGGAAAAATTGTACTATAATTACTGCCTTTTTGGTTGGGGCATTCTACAAAGTTGGGGTGTGTGTGACTCAGATGTATCACAGATAAGAAGCTAGTGCAGATCCTGATCTGTGGCTGTATCCTCTAGTTAAGGAAATGCCAGAGATGAATGAAGAGAATCTCAGGTGTGCAAGAAAGCTATAATGGGGGTTGAGTGCATAAATAAACTCGGGCATGATCATCAACCAGAGAAACTGGTGAACACCTAGTAAGTGGAAATGAATATTCAAATTAGACAAGAATTAAAATTATATGCCTATGGGACTGAAGAATGGCACACATTAAGATTCTTCCTCTAACATTCATCAGGATAGTCCATTCGGGGAATGTTCAGGACTTGGGGGGATTGCCCTTGTACTAAAACGATGGGAGATGATCAGGAGGGCTGCAATGTCCATATGGGAGTGGGAAAACGCTCCAGGACTGGGCGTTGACCCATTCAAGTAGAAGTACTCAAATGTGGATCCTGGGTGGAGCAATTATAATTGAGTATAAAACTAAAGTGCAATATCTGAGAGGGTAATATTTAAGGGAATCCAGGAATCAGCACCGAGTTCTCAAAATATCTCCTAGGCTTTTAAGACCCGAAAGTGAAAGAAGTATCTCCAACTGCCTTCCTACAAATACTTAAATACCAAATGAAATATTCTGGGCTAGTATCAGAGGATCCACGGGACAGGGTCTTCTAAAGGTTAATTTTGTTACTAGAACCAGGCTTGATATGGCTAACAATTTGCATAAACTTGAGAAATGGAATAAGAAACCAATAGAATAATTTCTTAAAAATGAACAAAAAAGTGTTTGTAAAGTGGGATGAGTAAAGAGAAAAACCGAAAAGGAAAGACATCAGTAAGTAGGTAAGAGAGATGTAAAGAAAGTTATGGGTATGAAGGTGTACTTTTGGTTGAAAAAAGTCATAAAAGAAAGAGACTTATTTCGTATATGAAATGATTTTGAAAGATAATATTTTGTTATAATATAAAATGACTGGTTATTTTAGACAAAGGGAAATACAGGGCAAAACAAGAAGTGCAAGCATGCTGTCAATGGTATGTGAAGTCAGAATAAGGGTGGCAAAGGGAAATTTATTTTTTAAAATCTTAGTATATAATTAAATTAGTTATAACTTTTTCTTCAGCTCTAACTGCTGTTATAACTTGAAATGTTTTAATTACTTAAACAAACTTAGCTTTAAAAGAGGCCAGAATAAATTTGCTTAACTTCGTAGGACATTGGAGGCTGAGGATATCTAAAAACAATTACTATTTTCAGAAAAACAAGATAAATAACTAGGGTGTTAGATAAGTGAAGGAGAAGGAACAGTCAACCCAGAAAAAAACTGGAATAGTTGACTACTCATTAGCAAAACCAAAGAGGGAATTCAGAATGTTTTTAGGCCTGATAAGTTATTGCAGATTATGAACTGACTCTTATGCTCTAAAACCCAACAATTTATACTTTAAGTTGTTAAAGGGAGAGTCCTTCCTCTCCAATGGACTGCTGAAGAAGTATAAATCCTAAAAGGACTGAAACAAGCTTTACTCACAGTTCTTGTTTTACCACTTCCAGTTTTAGAAAAGCCTTTTCACTTTTTTTGTTAACTGTGGATCACGGTGTGGCCTTCAGAGTGCTTACTCAACGCTGAGTTAAACAAAGAAACCAGTCCATTTATTAAATCCTGTGTCTCAGTACTGGCCTGCTTTGTCAATGGAAGAACATTGAAAATTGACTTTCAGAAGAACCCTCATGGTCGGTACCCTCCCATCAAGTCCAGGCTGTCCTAAATCAAAGAGAAAGACATTGACCGATGAATTCTCAGATTCTAAGATATAAGACAATATTATTGGAAAAGAATTATTTGTTACTAACTACAGATTCCTGCATCAACCCATAGGATTACTTAAGTCCTGAGAGATAAGGAATCAAGAGGAATTAGGTCATAATTGTCTGGATATTGTTGAGTACCAAACTAAATCAGAACAGACATGAAGAAAGTGCCACTGCATGGGATATTAAACTATTCATAGACGTCTCCTTTAGTATAATTTCAGGCAAAAAAAGGCTATGCTATTATTGATAAAAATCAGTCACATAAACTTGTGAATTACTCACCTTTAATCAGGTTCTGAAATTGCTTGTAAAAATGGCAACGTATATACAGATTTTAAATATGTCTTTAGAGTAGTCCATAACTTTAGGAAAATCTGGGCAGAAAGACGTTTCATAAATAGCAAGGGAAGAAAACTAGGTTCATGGAGAATTGGTTAAAGAAGTTCTAGAATATGTATTGCTCCCTGCAGAAATTACAATTACTCATAACAATAGTCATAAGAAATAGGGCTTCTTTCAGGGAACTGTGAAAAGACTTTCTGATGAAGTGGTTAAAAAAGTCACCTTAGAAAGTCAGACTAAAAGCTTGAACTCTTCCCAAATATACGTGTGAAACGACAATTTACTGAAAAAGACATAAAGGAAATGGAAAAACTAGAGCTACCCCACAAAAAAAGGAGAGATGGTTTCTGTCACATGAGAGAGAGATAGTAAACAAATTATGAGGCAACTAATGACCATATTACATAAGGAGAGTTACTAGGGATCTCAGGCAATGTGCAATGCAATTCTAAAAACTTGTGGGTGTGTGGACACATAAGGTTGTAAAGAATGGATAGTCACTCACTTCCCTGCTGTGTCTGGTGGCTGCTTGTAGACAGTGGTGGTGGAGAGCTCAGCCAGTGCCTGAGGTGAGCCACCAACACCACCACTAAGGCAGCGAATCCACATTGCACCGCCCACACTTGAGGTGAGCTGCTGCCTCAGACGGGACTGCTGCCACCAGGGCAGCCATTATGCATCACACCACCCGTACCTGAGGTGAGTCACCATCACCTTGGCAGTCATTACACATCACACCGCCCATGCCTGAAGCAATCCACGACTTCAGTGAGCAAGACCTGTTCACTGTGAGCAGACCTGCTGGGGTCTTTGCTGCCACTACTGCCATTGTGACATTCTGCCAGGCCATGGGTCTCCTCCCGTGTTCCTTGAGGCAATGGCTCCCTTGTCAGGGGCGAGTTACTGAGATAAAGACCATCTGGAGCAGTGACATAGCACCACCTGCTGGAGATTCAAGGTAACAACTCCGAAAGGGGAAAAACAGAAGCTTGACAGAAACAGGCCAGATATGACTGGTGAACTGGGCAGTGATGAACTGAGGGGTGATCTCATGTGCCTTTCACAGCAGGCTGGGGGCAACTGACCCCAACTGTGAGCAAACTTACATAGTCTGAAAAGACAGATAGAAATCAGAGCTGAAAGGACATTCGACTTAAATGAAAAGTCTCAGCATATGATTGATTGGTTCTGGTTAGTCTACTGACTCGATTCTATTCCTTCTGTTTTGTTCCCCCCTTTTTCTTCTTTTTTCTTTTTTCCCTTCTTTTCTTATCTTCTCTCTGTAAACCATATCTTTATATAGAGGAATAGTACACCAATAAG
>NW_006956327.1:6205-10334 GCF_000164805.1 Carlito syrichta
ACTTACACTAGCCTTTAATAGCTAGCTTGACATAAGTAACTCCATTTTGTAACGGATCTTCTACGTTAAATTAGTAATAACCTCCTTGGATTTCCAGAAAGATGGTGAGGGAACAGATTGATGCATGAGACTCTCACAAAACAGAGTGACCATAGGGACTCTTGCTCTTCCCTGGAGTCTCTTGCTTCTGCCACTGCCAGTCTGTTCTTTGGTCAATCGCACAGGTCTCAGGCCTGACAAAAATAGACCCTGCACATGGCTCTGTTCACTGCTGCAGCTGCCCCCACCTACAACACCACTGATCACATTGTTCTGTGGGGTTAAGGCCTTCCATTCCATTCACTGCACTATTGCTTCAACTGCCTCTGCTGTTGTTCCCTTGTGCAGTCCCTGTCCCACCCAGATTGGTTCTAGCTTCCCAGTCATGGAGTTCTTTCTGCTCACTGCAATACAGAAGAGTCTCCTCCACTGTTGCTAATTCCTGTGTGACTACTCCCTCCCCCCACCCAAGACAACCTTCAATACCTGGCCCAGGGTGCTCCGGGCTCCCCATTCCGGCTGCATAGATCCATCCTGCCAGAGTCACTCAGTGCCACTCCATCCTGCAGCTTTTGGCTGTCTCACACTCAGCCCTCCCCCAGTTCAACTTAGCAGGTGGGTTGGAAAACAGTTCGCCAGCTCTACCCATCTCCATATGCCTCCAACTTGAGATCTAAGTAATAAAATCAAACTGGGAAAGACAGATACCCCTCCCCATGCTAGATCGGGCACAACTCAGATTTAAATGGCAGACTTCTCAGGAAGCATGTTGACTGAGCTTAGATCTGATCAAATCTCACCCCACAACAGGCCTGGGGCTTCACATCCTACAAACCTGCAATGAGATCTAGAGAACAGAGTTGAAAGACCATTAGACTTAAGGGAAAGATCTAAGAGAATGCTTGGGTCCTTTGTTTTTATTTTTTCTATTTGTATTCTTTATATGCTTGTTTTATTATGTTTTCTCTTTATTCTCTCTTCTTACTGCTATTGATAGCATTTAAGAAGCAGCTTTGCCTTTGTTAGTTTACTGTTTTTTCTATTCTTTAGACTTCATGTTTTTGTAAGGGAATAGTATCAATAAGGAGGTTGATTGGCTTGTGTGTCTGTATGACTGTCAGTATGCTTTAGTTTTTTCTTATTCTTTTCTATCTTTGTGTCTCTTTTCATTTATTAGTTGGTATGTTTGCCTGTCTTCCCTTTTATTCTTCTCACTCTCTACCGTTCTCTTTCTCCCCTCCCCTATTCCATTCCCTTCCTTTTTCTTACTACTTTTTGCTTTCAGGGAGTAAACCAATTCTCCCCCTGCATGGATAGATTCCAAGGCAGTGGAAAGTACGTTGCAGGATATTCATACACATGTTGATGGATACTGGGATCTATAGATAGATTTTGAATGACAGCCTCCCCCTGAATTCAATCTGAAAACTGCACCGAAAATTTACTACTCTCAGCCCACATTCAAGCTCCAGAAGTAAACAAAGCTAGAGGATTAACACCTGGAAGAATAGTATAACAAGAGATCAGAAGTAAAAGCAACGCTGACACCCCTGAACAGCAAAATTAAAGAAGGGGGTCAGGAAAAAAGTGGGGAGGAGAATCTACACAAATAAAGAAAATACAAAAGAAAAATATAGGTCTCACACAGACCCCTGGGAGACCAGACACTGAGAAAAACAGACTTCGGAATGCAAACAGTGAAGAACCCCAGAATGACTGGTCACCTACAACAAACCCAGACATCAACACACAAATAGGGAGAATAAAAAGAATTGAGGAGAGATAAGAGGAAAATAGAAAGGAGTTGATAACGGAGATAACAGCAGTAAATAATACTGTGATTGAAATAAATAACAAACTAATAAGCATGAAAAGCAGAACTAACCAAGCAGAAGGAAGAATCTCAGAGTTTGAGGACCAAAATATAGAATTAATCCAACCTGTCCAAACCATAAAAAGGAAGCTTAAAAAGACAGAACAAAACTTTCAAGAGATGAGCAATTACTCCAAGAGAATGAACATAAGAGTAATTGGACTTGCTGAGACAGAAAAAGAGACAGAGACATCCCCAGAACAAACATGCCATGAAATTATTCAAGAAAACTTCCTGCATCTCATCAGTGATACAAAAATTCAAACACAAGAGATTCATCGAACCCCTGTAAGACAACAAATGAGAAGATAAACTCCCAGATACACAATAATTCGCTTAAAGAAAGTAGGTATAGAAGAAAAAATCCTAAATGCAGCAAAAGAAAAAGATCAGACTACCTAGAGGGGAAGACCAATTAGAATAGCAGCAGATTTATTGACAGAAGCCCTTCAGGCAAGGAGAGCTTGGAGCTCAATGTTCAAAGTCCTCAAAGATAATCAATTTCAACCAAGAATAATCTACCCAGCTAAACTAAGCTTTATCAGTGAGGGAGAATGAAAATCTTTCCCAGACATTCAATCCATAAAAACTTACACTGCCTCTAGACCAACCATACAAGAAACACTTAAGAAAGTATTAAACACCGGAGAAAGGGAAAAAAGAACAAAAACATTCTTCACAGAGTGCAGGAAAAACATTGAAAACATACTCGAATCAATTCAAAATTCAAAAGAAAAACAGCAAACAAACAGGAACAACAGCAACTTTATAATAACCTCATGACAGGGATAAACTCTCATATTTCAATAATTTTTCTAAATGTGAATGGACTAAATAAACCAATGAAAAGACATAGAATGGCTAAATGGATAAAATATCATGGGGCAACAATATATTGTCTCCAAGAGACACATCTCACCAGAAAGAACACTCACAGACTCAAAGTAAAAAGATGAGAAACAAAATTTCAGGCAAATGGAACACAAAAGAAAGCTGGAGTTGAGTTGCAATTTTGATCTCAGAAAAAATGCCCTTTAAACTATTAGGATGAAGAAGGTCATTATACAATGATAAAAGGTTCAATACATCAATAAGAAATATCCATCCTAAACGTATATGCACCTAACAAAGGAGCACCAAAGTTCGTAAAGAAGTTTGTATGAAAACTTAAAAAAGAGGTTGACTCTAACATTATCATAGATGGGGACTTTAATACCCCATTCACAGACCTGGATTGTTCATCAGGACACAATCAGCAAGGAGATCCAGAACATCAATGAGACTCTTGAATAAACGGACCTAATTGATAGCTACAAAACACTCCACTCAAGGACTACAGAATAACATTCAACTCATCACGACTTGGAATGTACTCCAAGTTGACCACATCATTGGCCATAAATCAAACATAAGAAAATTTCATAAGACTGAAATTTTGCTGTACAACTTCTCAGACCACAGTGGAATAAAAATAAATATCAATACCAACAAAGTTCCACCAAAACCCACAAATACATGAACACTAAACAGTATGATGCTTAGAAACCCCTGGGTCATTGATGAAATCAAAACAGAGATAAAAATTTACCTTGAAAAAAAGGAAAATGAAGAAACATCTTACCAAACCCTCTGGGATTTCATAAAAACTGTATTACAAGGGGAATTCATATCTTTACACACACACACATGAAGAAAATGGAAAGATCACAAGTTAACAGCCTAACAAGTCACCTAAGGAAGGTGGAAATGCAAGACCATCAAAATCCTAAGTTCAGCAGAAGAATCCAGATCGCCAAAAAAGCCCAAATCCAGGACATTGAAGACAAAAAGATAATACAAAAACAAAAGAAACAAAAAACCAGTTCTTTGAAAAGATAAACAAGATAAAGCGTTCCTTAGCCAGACTGAATAAGAAAAAGACAGAAAAAGCCCAAATAAACTGCATCAGAAATACAAAAGATACAATCACAACTGACCAAGAAGAAAAACAAAAGATTATCAGAGACTTCTATGAAAAATTGTGTAGTAACAAATTTGAAAACCGAAAGGAAATGGAGGACTATTGACATCACACAACCTCCCTAGGTTGAAGCAAGAAGACACTGAGACCCTAAAGAGGCCAATACAAATCATGAAAATGGATTATGTCATAAGAAAACTACCAATAAAAAAAAGTGCTAACCAGATGGCTTTCCAGCAAAATTCTACAAAACATCC
>NW_006956328.1:0-700 GCF_000164805.1 Carlito syrichta
CCCAAACTTCAAATTTAGAGTCTTTTCCTTTTTAAAAATGTATTGGCAGTAGTGGGAAACTGCCAGGGGAGGGGGAAGCATATAACATCAATAAGGGTACCCAAATTTTACCTGCATGATGACCACTTGTGTGTCTAACCCTGAGTTGTACCCCACATCTTTAAAATAAAAACAATAATTTAAAAATAGATAACAATTAAAAAAGAAAAGTATGTGCACTAAATTTTAACAAGTATCTATTTTTTAATTGACAGACAAAATTGTATGTATTCATTGTGTACAACATGATATTTTTAAGTATATATACATTGTGGAATGGTTAAATCTAGCTAATTACCACATGAATTGCCTCACATAGTTATCACTTTTGTGGTGAGAGCACTTAACATCCACTCCCTTAGCATTTTTCAATGATACATTATATTCTCATTAACTGCAGCCACCTCCATGGCACCTTGGAGTCTTTCAAAATTTTTACCTATGAGGAGTAGGAAGCAATTTGCTGTAATGAAGGATTGGAGTTTAGAAAGGTGGCAGGTTTTTAGTTTAGGTCCGTCAAACAAAATGAATCACACAGAAACTACTGTTTTTTGGCTTGAGCACATCCACCTGATCTTAGAGTCGGGCATGAGGGATTTATTCCAAATACATATGGCCAACAGGGAACAAAAATTCTTGGCTTGTTTTTCAGAGGCCTCTG
>NW_006956328.1:2018-2595 GCF_000164805.1 Carlito syrichta
AATTCGCCTTTCACTCTGCAGTCAGGATGAGTATAAATGAGATCATGCGTATGTATTTTTGTTCGTTGCTCTATCCCCAGCACCTTTAATTTTACCTAGCAATAGTAAACACAAGATGTTAAACACCGATATCTTTGATGTGGCCTATGCCATGCTGCATCACTTGTCCCTGCCTAGTATTGCACTATCATCTCTCATTAGTATCCCTTTCAAGCTCTTACCCTCTTTGTGCACCTTGACCAAACTGGGCTTCTTTAAGCTTCTCAAAGAAATCCTGCTCCCTCTTGCCACATGGTCTTTGCACATACTATCCCTTTGGTCTGGGTCAGGAGCTCAACTTATGGGCTCCTACTCTTTCTTCAACTCTTAGGCCACATGCTACCTCCTCAAGAAAGTCCACCCTATCTACTGTCCCAGACTACATTGTTTTCTCAGTCATTTACCTAAAAGACCCAAACTTTGTTCTTTAATCAACACTTTTCTCTGTTTATAATGATGTATAATGATATGTTAGTGTGATCAATTGATTAATTTTGTCTCTTCATTGACTTGGGAGCTCCATAAGAGCAAGGAAGAT
>NW_006956329.1:0-764 GCF_000164805.1 Carlito syrichta
CTTCTACGTTAAATTAGTAATAACCTCCTTGGATTTCCAGAAAGATGGTGAGGGAACAGATTGATGCATGAGACTCTCACAAAACAGAGTGACCATAGGGACTCTTGCTCTTCCCTGGAGTCTCTTGCTTCTGCCACTGCCAGCCTTTTCTTTGGTCAATCGCACAGGTCTCAGGCCTGACAAAAATCGACCCCACACATGGCTCTGTTCACTGCTGCAGCTGCCCCCACCTCCAACACCACTGATCACATTGTTCTGTGAGGTTAAGACCTTCCGTTCCATTCACTGCACTGTTGCTTCAGCTGCCTCTGCTGTTGTTCCCTTGTGCAGTCCCTGTCCCACCCAGATTGACTCTAGCTTCCCAGTCATGGAGTTCTTTCCTCTCACTGCAATACGGAAGAGTCTCCTCCACTGTTGCTAATTCCTGTGTGACTACTCCCTCCCCCAACCCAGGACAACCCTCAATACCTGGCCCAGGGTGCTCTGGGCTCCCCATTCCGACTGCACAGGTCCATCCTGCCAGAGTCACTCAGTGCCACTCCATCCTGCAGCTTTTGGCTGTCTCACACTCAGCCCTCCCCCAGTTCAGCTTAGCAGGTGGGTTGGAAAACAGTTCGCCAGCTCTACCCATCTCCATATGCCTCCAACTTGAGATCTAAGGTAATAAAATCAAACTGGGAAAGACAGATACCCCTCCCCCATGCTAGATCGGGCACACTCAGATTTAAATGGCAGACTTTTCAGAAGCATGTTGACTGAGCTTA
>NW_006956330.1:0-622 GCF_000164805.1 Carlito syrichta
GGTCTCCTTGGAGGCGAAGCTCTTGCCACACGTTTCACACATGAAAGACCTTTCACCTGTGTGACACCACTTGTGGTAAATCAGCATATGGTTCTGAGTGAATCTTGCATCACACTCATCATAGACAAAAGGCTTTTCCCCCGTACGAATTCTCTTGGGCGTCTTGAGTGCGAGGGCCGCGAGAAGCATGCTCTGTGCAGTCAGCGCAGCCATGCGGCGGATCACCAGGTGCCTGCACTCATGTAGCCGCAGCGCCATTCTAGGGGTCCAGCCCTTGCCGCACAGGTTGCACTGGTGGCGCTCGCTGCCACCCTCCTGCACCGGCAGCACGTGGCGCTTGAACTTCTTCCTGCACAGCTCACACGGGAAGTGGCGCTCTCTGCTGTGCACATGGCGCTGGGGACTCTTGAGGTTGCAGCGTTTGGCGAAGGTCTAGCAGCACGTGTCGCAGTGGTACATTACATCGGCCGCCGCGCAGTGGGGCGGCCAGCTTCGCTTCAGGAAGTTCTTCTCCTATAGGAACGCCTTGGCACACTGTGCCCTTAAAGCTGCCCCGCCTCATCAGACTCCTCTTCCTTGTCTTCCTCCTCCTCCTCCTCAGGCCCCGCCCTCTGCAGTGTCA
>NW_006956330.1:1871-2663 GCF_000164805.1 Carlito syrichta
AAGCCTCCACCACCAATACCTTGGGAGAGGAGAACCTATTCAGTAAATGGTGCTGGGAAAACTGGCTGACCACATGCAGAAGATTAAAACAAGATCCCTACCTATCACCATATACAAAAATTAACTCTAAATGGATCAACGACCTAAATGTAAAACTTCAAACTGTAAGAGCCTTAGAAAATGCAAGAGACATCCTTATGGAAATTGGTACTGGAAACCAATTCCTGATCAAAATCCCAAAGGCCCATACCATAACTGATAAGACAGACAAGTGGGACCTCATCAAACTCACAAGTTTCTGCAAAGAAAAGAAACCATTAAGAGAACAGGAAGACAGCCATATACTGGGAAAAAATATTTGCCAACTGTATGTATGACAAAGGCCTAACATCTAGGATCTACAAGTAACTCAAACGTGCCAAAAAGAAAAAACAATCCCATTATAAAGTGGGCAAAAGATATGACTAGACACTTCTCAAAAGAGCCATATGAGCAGCCAACAGATACATGAAAAAATGCTCAGCCTCACTAGTCATCAAAGAAATACAATTTAAAACTACACTAAGATAACTCCTGTCAGGATGGCTATCATCATAACTCAAAAAACAACAGATGCTGGAGAGGATGCAGCAAAAAGGGAACACTTCTACACTGTTGGTGGGAGTGTAATCTAGTACAGACTCTGTGGAAAGTGTGGTGGTTCCTAAAAGATCTAAAAATCAACCTTCCATATGACCCCACAACCCCCTTACTGGAATATAACTGGAAGAACTCAAACCACTCTATAAAAAA
>NW_006956331.1:0-485 GCF_000164805.1 Carlito syrichta
AATATCTCGAAAGTAGCAGAGAAGTCAACCCACAGGAAGTATAAGGCAGGTGAGAGACTGGAAGACCAGGAGCAGTGGGGTCACAAGCCGCGCCCTTGCCCAATCTCTGCCTGAGGACAGTTGTTGCAATACTGTGGGACATAGGAACGAGACACGCATAGCCCATGCCAACACCATGCAGGACTGCGAACACCCTCTGTCATGAGTAGAGCAGAGTCATGCAGATGGGGGTTGCAAGGAAAGGTGGCAGAACACCATGATCAAGTGTGTGCACCAGCAGTGGTCCGGGAGGTATGGGCTGTCCCTGCCGCATCTTTGCCCCCAACAGTGACCATTCTCAGCTGGCACTATGCCCAAGTACAGCTGTCCAGCAAGCCAGTCATGACCATTTTGATGGAGCTGCGGGCACATCCCCCATTTCTCAGTCCATGCTTGCCAGAAAGTGGAGCGGTGGGGGCTGTGGGTCCGCTGGTGGGGCCACGACA
>NW_006956332.1:0-386 GCF_000164805.1 Carlito syrichta
CCTCAGCCTCCCAGAATACCAGGATGAAAGGTTGAACCACCATGCCCGGAGTATACACCCCACTCATGACCCAACTTGAATACTGCCCCCTTCTGATGACCTGGGACCCCAGTGAGGGTGGCTGCAGTTGTCCACCAAGCCCTCCCATGGGGAAGGGCCTGAGACAGAGGCGTGTCACCACCAGGGCACCCACCCATCTGCCCACCTAGTTCCCCTTGGTGGACCCACTAGTCCCTCCCATGGGCAGCCTCGGGGAAAGGGAAGGCGTGACAATCAAACGATCAGGGGAGCAGGGATGGCCTGTCAACTCATGCCTGTGTTCTCGACACTCAGGCAGGCCAAGATGGGAAGATTGCCAGAGCCCAGTAGCTCGAGACCTGGCTGGA
>NW_006956333.1:0-5275 GCF_000164805.1 Carlito syrichta
AAACAGAGCTTATAAATATGCAAAAATGTATTTTGATAATCTCTAAAGCCTGAAAGAAAATAATTTTTGGAAATAATGTTATCATAGGCAGGAGAGCTGTTACATAACATTGTCTTTTCCTCAAAAATTCCATAAATATTTTGTTCTTGTTTTAACATAGAATAAAACTGTACTCTGCCAAACATTCTGAAGTACATCCAGAAAGCATGTTCTAGAAAGTACATAAACAAATGTGATATGCTAAATGAATGTAACATTATAAAGGCACAATTATAAACTAGTGAGAAAATGAAAGGTTTTCCAGCAAATCATTTTTGCACAATTAGCTGAGTTTGGGGACAAAGTCTTTATTTTTTTATCTTGAATGAAAATGGATTTTAGCTAGAATAATGATTTCAATATATAACACAAAGCCATAAAAATAGGGAAAAAAATATCAGTTGAAGATTTACATGACATCAAGGTCATATAGGAACTTCTAAGCATGACATCAAAGATAGACATGTCAACAGGATGGCTTTGACCAGGACTGGCAGACATTTTCAAGACCAGGAGCACAGAGTAAAAGTGGAGTTTCCTACATTACTTGTGTAAATATCTAAAAGTTATAAATCAACCTAAAAGTTTGTAGAACTTAAGATGTTATATATACTGTCATAAAAATAAAAACAAAAATGCACCTAAAGTTGCAGTTTTCAAGACTGGAAGTTGGCAAAATATCAAAGACTTAAGTTAATCATTATTGTGTTGTGTCTGAGTATTCCGTTGCCAAACCAGCAATATTTGGAAAAGTCATAAAACAAATATATGCATAACTTAAAAAAGTTATGCTTAGTTCGTAAAATTGCTTTCTGGCCTCCACCTCAGCAAAAATCACTACTAGTATATATTAGTATATATTTTTTTCACATAATTTGAATTTTCTTGATATTAATGATCTAAAGGATTAGAAAGTAAAATTTAATTGCATCTCAAGTGTATACAATTTGAATTATTTTCTTCAAAAATATAAATTAAATGAAGATTAAAATACAATTTTTAAAATTATTATCATTGTCATTATTTGGGACAGAGTTTCACTTTGTTGCCCAGAATAAAGTAGCACAACTATAGCTCACTGCAGTCTTCAATTCCTAGGCTTAAGCAATTCTCCCACCCAAGTCTCCCAACTAACTGAGACTACAGGCATGCACCATCACACCCAGCTAATTTTTTAAATTATTTTGCAGAGATGGAGTCTTGCTACATTGCCCCAGCTGATCTCAAACATTTAACCTTAAATGATCTTCCTGCCTCAACCTCCCAAAATGCTGGAATAACAGCATGAGCCTCCATGCAAAGCTGTAAAATGTAAAATTACTTTAATAGGTTTTTGAAAATTATTCTTCTTCTAGAATATACAAGATTATCTATTAAAATCAAAACACAAAATTTTAACTAATGACCATCAGAATTTAAAACCAAAACTATTTATGCAGAGCTAAAATATTTAATTTATTTTTATCAGTTAAATATTACTAAATATTTTAATACAAATAACACCATTTGCAAATCTAGCACTCACAGTCTTTGTTTCCATCATTAAGAAATGGAAACATGCTTTATACCTTCTATGTTTAGACACATATATGTACAAAATACTACATAGAAAGAAATGGTATAACTCCTTTAGAAAGAGTGATATGTGTGTATATGAAATACTACATGTACAGATATTATTTTAATCCTTATAGATATTACTATCTAGAAAGATCTCAAGATTCAAGAATTAAAACAGGCAAAGAAGCATGAAAATGGACACTCAACCTAACCAATAAATTTCACTTTATTCTATTTGTTTGTTTATTGAGTTGTGATCTCATTTTGTCAACCAGACTGAAGGTCAGTGACACAATCACTGTAGCTTTGATCTCCTGGTTATAAACAATCTTCCCACTGCAGCCTTCTGAGTAGCAGCTGGGACTACAGGCAAATGTCACCACACCCAACTCATTTTTTAAGTTTTTTCATAGAGATAAGATCTTCTTATGCTGTCCAGGCTGATCTCAAACTCCTGGGCTCAAGCAATATTCCTGTCTCAGCCTCCCAAAATGTTTGGATTACATGTGTTAGCCACTGTACCAGGCAAAATTGCACTCTAATATGCAAGGACTAATTGAACCCATAGCCTCCAAGAGACAGAATTGACCAGGTAATCAATCTTTCCTTTTTCTCGCCAAAGCACTTCTGTCTCTCAGATCCCCCCATTCAAGAGCAGTGTATATTCTTAGATTTGGCAACAGCACAACATACACAGTATCCTAGTGTCAGGACATGATCACTTTTTGTTTTGAGGACATGGGACAAGAGGTGACTATTTTTTTCCTGAAACCTGAATGGCATTAGTCAAAGTAGCTGGTTTTTGGGATACAAAGCCCTCTGTACCAGGGCCAGGCACACCCAATCCCTAAGGTAGCTTTGGATCTGACAACATTCAAAAAAATCACTTTTTTATAAAGCAAACAAAACAGAGCAAAACTTCCATAAATAAAATTAAAAAGCAAAAATATATTTGCAACAGACATGATAAACCAAGGATACAAAACCTAGTAACTCTAGTATGACTACAATGTTAAAAAAAAGTTTGTCAAAGTGCCCATAAAGGGGCTAGGCACAGTGCCTCACATCTGTAATCCCAGCACTTTGGAAGGCCAAGGTGGGAGGATTGCCTGAGTCCAGGAGTTGGAGTCTGCAGTGAGCCATGATCATGCTACTGTACTCCAGCATTGGCGAGAGTGAGAATCCAACTCAAAATCAAAACAAAATGAACAAACAAAAAAACACAAAGTGTTCAAAAGGGAAGTGTATAAAGATAATGACACCAAAGAATTACAAAATAAAAAGTATAAGTGGCCCCCCCAAAAAAGCCACTCAAATTCATTAGTAGCACTTCCAGGGAAAGGGCCCATGGTGGTTCTCCTGGACAGGCAAAAAGCTTAGTGTTAGCAAGTTTATAAGAAGCAGAATGGAAGCCCATAAGGAGAGGGGAATTAGGTAAGAGTGAGGGAAGCAGCATGGGACAGTCACGATCCAATGCCCAGAGTCCCATTAGGGGAGGGACCTATATATTCACCTTTGGAGTTCAGAGATGAAGGAAAAGAGAGGCTGCACTGAGTTTTCTTCAGGGTATTTTGTTACATTCCAAGATGACAGAGAAAAACCTTCACCCCTGTCATCACCCCATTGCTCTGAGAGTCTAGTATGCCTGTGCCACCGAGTGAGGCACCTGCAAGGACACCTGTGTGAACCCCAATCACCTTTTCTCATTTGCCAGTGACCTCTAGAGAGCTGGTTGCATAAAATGGTGGCTTTACCAAATGCAGATTCCATGATCATGTAATAATCAAGGACTCAGAGTTATTTTATTGAAACATTTCCCATTCTAGCACAGAAATTAAAGTCATCAGCCTTTGATTAGATCCATTGACTGTATGTTTAAAACATTTTTATTTTATAAAATGCACAACTAAAAATGTTCTGTTTTGTTATTAACTTAAACTAGCACTGCACATTTAACTCGAATTTTAGGACAAAGAGTCAGTGAGTCTAAAAATAACTTATTTTTCTTTGCCATTAATTGTGCTAAGCACCTTTTTATCTAACAAAAGACTGTGTAAGTCATTATTAAAAGTAATATTACAAAAGCCAAGCCTTGGAAACCATCCCATTTGCCACCATAGCATGGATTTATATATTACATAAATAAAATTATATTTCTCTTTAGTAGTCACATTCCCATTGGAATACTATGCAAATGTAAGGGGCACAAGTTTTATCCTAGATTAAACTAAAGTGAAATAATTACAGAATTGCTTGTTTTTTGTTTGTTTGTTTTTTTAAAGGTTGTTCTCCATTGATCCAGTGGATTATTTCACTCTGCTTCTCTCCTGGGCCTCCCACCTACAAACTACCATCTACTGCCTAGAAGAGCTCTCCAAAGGTTCTAATCTGCCATGCTTACGAGTTATCTCTATAGCATGGGCAACATAGAGAGACCATGTATTGACAATACAACTTAAAAACAATAAGTCCAGCATGATGATGCATGCTTATAGTCCCAGCTACTTGGGGGCCAAGGCAGGAAGATAGCTTGAGCCAAGGAGTTTGAGGACACAGTGAGCTATAATTGTGCCACTGTACTCTAGCCTGGGGCAACAGAGCATGATCCCTCTCTTAAGAAAAAAAGAGAGAGAATGGTCTCCAAAGCAGAAAATCTAATGTTAAATCTGAAATTGTATCTGATTTTGCCTAATAAGCACTACTTGAATGAACCAGGAAATGTACAGATTTATACCCTCCCTGAGTCTGATATGTCAGCATATGGAGGGAGTTGATTCTGAAAATCCCTTGCAGAGCAACTAGCTCTAGCTAGTCATGTTCCTCTGTCTCCTGAGAGCTTTGCAGATAGAACATTATTGTTCCCTTTGGCAATTCCAAACCAGCAGACTCCAAGACCTTAGGAAGAGTGACTTTTATCTCTTTATGGCTTGTCTCTAATGAGCTATCTCAGGGTTTTATTACTAATACTGCTGGTGCTGTTGTTATTTTCCACTGTGCTATTCTGCCACTGAGATAGAATGATTAAATAATTTTCATTAACAAAGTTGATATGGTATACTTAGCCAGAATAATAACATATCTAAACAAATCAATAATTTTAATTATGCACCTTATTTTTTTAAAAAAATAGAACTCTGAGCTGTAGTTTCACCTTGGTTCACACTGCTGGTGTTGGTGTGTAGCTATACTTAAGCAATTCATACCCAATACTTCTAGGTTCTAAGGGTTAATGACAATAAGCTTATGTGTGCAGGCTCATTATAAGTGTTTGTCAAGTATTTGTGTAATGTATGCTAATGAACTGTATGCTCACCTTGACCACTTGGTTTTCATATCTATTTCTGAAGCACAATACATTTGTGAGACCATGAACTGCTAATTATCCTTCCTCTTTACCTCATGATTCACTCCCAGTGTCAGGTTCTGGCAGGAATGACTGTGCAAAAGAAAAGATTTGCCTTTGGTCTTGAACCCTGCTCTGAAGCAAGGTGGATGCTGGAGGAACTTACAGAGATGCTCCATCCAGCAGGAACCACCACGGCAGAAATATCCAGAGGTGTGTTGGGAAATGGAAGGCAAGATTTTTGAGGAGTTATATTAATGTGGGATGAGAAATAGACATCAGGCAAGAAGTTAACACTGGTTTGGATGGAGGAAGGAGAGCACAGAGATATGT
>NW_006956334.1:0-826 GCF_000164805.1 Carlito syrichta
AGATGAGGTCTGTCTATATTGCCCAGGCTGGACTCAAACGCCTGGGATCAAACCATTTTCCTGCCTCAGCTTCCTAAAGTGCTGGCCTGATATTTTTAATTACTTTTTTGACTTAGAGTCTCACTCTGTACTCCAGACTGAAGTTCAGTGGCACAGTCCAGCCACCACGTCCTCATCCTGCTGGGTGTTTTGAGTTGGAGCCTCACTCTGCCCACAGGCTGGAGTACAGTACCACATTCATGGCCACCCCAATGTTTACCTGCTGGACTCTGGCGATCCTTCTGCATCAGCCTTCCAAGTAGCTGAAACTACAGGCATGGCATGCACCACCATTTCCGGCTAATTTTCTGATTTATTGTTTGGATGTGGTCTAGCCAAGTTGCCCAGGCTGGTCTCTAACCCATGGGTTCTCTCACTTTATCCTCCCAAAGTGTTGGGATTATAGGTGTGAGCCACCACACTCGGACAACATTCTGAATTATTAACAAGCTTCCTAAGAGTGACAAGGACTCTGGTCAAGGAGAATATTTTGGGAAATATATACCAAGTTCTGGAGGCTGGGTTTATCTCAGTATATCTGACAGTGAACAAAGATGATTCTTCATTTTCTAAAGCAGGGTATATGCAAAAAGAATTTGACAAGAAAGGAGAGCTTCCAGATTAAACATGATGACCTTTGCTAAATCT
The DNA here is from genome assembly GCF_000164805.1 of Carlito syrichta. Classification (NCBI taxonomy): domain Eukaryota; kingdom Metazoa; phylum Chordata; class Mammalia; order Primates; family Tarsiidae; genus Carlito; species Carlito syrichta. The sequence continues at coordinate 688 of NW_006956334.1, forward strand.
CTCCAGGAATATAATCTTAAAAAAAATAAATATAGTGAAAAAACATGTCAGATGGCATCTTAACCAAGTGAGCAAATTAACACCACTGTAATAGGACAAATTGTTATCAGTTGCCAAGGCACACAGATGACCCAAAAAA
>NW_006956335.1:0-591 GCF_000164805.1 Carlito syrichta
AGACCCTTCAGCCCTCTGAGTTCAAGGAAGTCAGAGACCTCCCAGTTGCATGTCAGTGTGGCAGTCTTGGGCTACGTGGGCCCATGGAGTTTGGAATAATCTGGTCTAAAATGAGTTATACTGGAAGCTTAAATTACTGAGCGATTTTCATGTAGATTTTTTTCCCTTTAGTCCATAACTATACAACAAAATTTTTTCTGGGCCTATCAAGATAATCACGTAGGTTTTCTGGGATTTTCAAATGTATAGTTCCCAAACCAAACTTCATTAACACTCTTTCTTGATTCCATATTAAGATGAAAATATTTTTAATACATTGAATTAAGTCAATTATTACAACTAATTTCACTTGTTTCAATTACTTTTTTAAAATGTGGCTACACTTTATTTTTATTTATTTATTTATTTATTGAGTTGAAGTCTCCCTCAGTCGCTCAGACTGGAGTGCAGTGGCCGCTCCCGGCCACCGCCGCCTCGACCTGCTGGGTTCCGGCGATCCTTCCACCTCAGCCTTCCGAGTAGCCGGAACTCCAGGCGTGCGCTACCACGCCCGGCTAGTTTTTGATTTATTGTAGAGACGAGGTCTCGCCA
>NW_006956336.1:0-1589 GCF_000164805.1 Carlito syrichta
TCAACATAGTATTGGAAGTCCTGGCTAGAGCAATCAGAGAAGAGAAGGCAATGAGGGGTATCCAAATAGGAAAAGAGGAAGTCAAGTTATCTCTCTTTGCAGATAACATGATCATGTACCTTGAAAACCCAAGAGAATCTGTCAAAAACCTCCTTACCCTGATAAAGGACTTTGGCACAGTCTCAGGATATAAAATAAATGTACAAAAGACAATCACATTGCTTTACACCAACAATAAACAAACAGAAACCCAAATAAAAACCACAATTCCATTCACAATAGCCACAAAAAAAAAATGAAATACCTTGGCATCTTCCTAACCAGAAAGGTGAACCTTTACAATGAAAACTACAAAACACTGCTCAAAGAAATCAAAGATGACACAAACAAGTAGAAAAATATCCCATACTCATGGATTGGAAGAATCAACATTGTGAAGCTGTCCATCTTACCTAAGGCAATCTACAGATTTAATGCAATACCCATCAAATTACCAGCAACATTCTTCTCAGACCTAGAAAAAACAACACAGGAATTCATATGGAAACACAAACGACAAGAATAGCCAGAACAATCCTCAGCAAAAAAAAAACAAAGCAGGTGTTATCACATTACCAGACTTCTAACTTTACTATAAAGCTACAATAATCAAAACAGCTTGGTATTGGTACAAAAACAGGCATATAGACCAATGGAAAAGAATTGAGATTCCAGAAGCAAAACCTTAATTTCTCAACCAACTCATCTTTGACAAAGCCTCCACCACTTACCACTGGGGAGAGGAGAACCTATTCAGTGAATGGTGCTGGGAAAACTGGCTGACCACATGCAGAAGACTCAAACAAGACCCCTATCTGGCCCCATACACAAAAATTAACTCTAAATGGATCAGAGACTTAAATGTAAAACCTCAAACCATAAGAACCTAGAAAATGCAGGACACACCCTTATGGAAATTGGAACTGGCATTCAATTCTTGAACAAAACCCAAAACCCATAGGCCATAAGAGGTAAGATAGACAAATGGGACCTCATTAAACTGACAAGCTTCTGCAAAGTCAAAGAAACCATCAAGAGAGCAAGGAGACAGCCCACAGACTGGGAAAAAGTATTTGCCAACTCCAGGTCCGACAAAGGTTTAACATCTTGGATCTACAAGGAACTCAAACGTGCTGAGAGGAAAAAAACAAACAACCCCATTATAAAGTGGTCAAAAGTTATGAACAGACACTTCTCAAAGGAAGACAACCGAGCAGCCAACAAACACATGAAGAAATGCTCAACCTCACTAATCATCAAGGAGATGCAAATCAAAACCACACTGAGATACCACCTAACTCCAGTCAGAATGGCAATTATCAATAAAAAATAATAATAATATCAGTTGCTGGAGAGGGTGTGGTGAAAAGGGAACACTCCTACACTGTTGCTGGGAGTGCAAACTGGTGCAACCTCTGTGGAAAACAGTGTGGCGATTCCTAAAAGCTCTAAATATCTACCTCCCATATGACCCCACAATCCCCCTACTGGGAGTATACCCTGAAGACTCAATCACTCTATAAAAAGATACCTGCACACATATGTTTATA
>NW_006956336.1:1974-12952 GCF_000164805.1 Carlito syrichta
ATATTTGTATACCTAACCCTTAACTGTACCCCACAATATCAAAATTAAAAATATTGATTTTTTTTTAAAAATACAATTTGTTTTAACTTTCCTTCAGAGCCAATGAGTCAAGTCTTCCTTTCCCTCATTAGAGAAGATAAAAATGCAAAAATCAGAAGCCATTCAGGAAAGAGTGGATGGGAGAGGCAGGAACCACCAAGGACACTTGCTCTCTTCGGTAGATTTACTTAGGTTTCTCCTTTTCCATTGTCAAGCTTTCAATGTTCTAAAGGAGTAAAGTAAATCTACTGAAGAGAGCTCACCTAATCCATGAGACATGAGCTAGACTTGGATAAAAAGAGTGGTCAAAGATGGCCATGACAGTAGATGCTATTAATATTTTCCTTACACCATGTCAGTAGATGCTATTAATATTTTCCTTACACCATGTCAGTTCAGCCCACCAAACACCTCTTCAGCTGCACTGCAAGTGCCCAAGACCCTAAACACCTCTCAGCTTTTCTGTCTCAAGGTATTCTCTGAAGCTGTAAGAATTTGCTCAGTCCAAGAGAGGGCTCAGCCCTAAAGTACAGAAGAGTTAATGCTCCCAGAAACAACATTCAACCAATTGGGGGTGAGAATTGACAGGCCAAAGACCCAGCCTCCTGAATTTTGAAAACAAAATGCTGACATCCATTTTTTATGGAGCCTCAAAGAGTTGCCAGCAGAATCCAACTCCAAATGCCAACAGCAATAAACATCTCTCCTTTTTCTGTCTCATTCTTCCTACTCCCTCACTCCTGTCTCTTGCAATCACCTCTCAAATAAATTAATTACCCTAGTTCAAGCACAGTGGCTAAGCCTGTAATCTCAGCACTTTGGGAAGCCGAGGTGAGAGGACTGCTTGAGCCCAGCAATTCAAGACCAACCTGGGCAACATAAGGAGATCTCGTCTCTACAAAAATAAATAATTTCCAGGCATGGTGGTGCGTGCCTGTAGTTCCAACTACTTGGGAATCTGAAGCAGAAGGATCACCTGAGCCCAAGAGGCTGACAAGATCCACAGAGTGCAGAGAAGAGAAAACCTGATCAGACTCAGTTAGAATTAGGTAAACTTGCCTGAAACATCACACAACCCATAAGCAGTCTCTGGTTGCAGTGGAGAAGGTGATTGAGGAGGAATTAGGAGTTCTGTGCTCCTGCCACAGACTGTGAAGTTCCCTTGAGCCTTGCAGGACTCCAGTCCCTCACAGGGAACTGTCTTACCCACAGTCATGCTCTGTCAAAACCCACTTGGAGTGCTGCAGGTAAAAAGAGTGATTTCAGTCACCATTTCCTGGGAACTCAACCCTTCCTGAAGACTACTTTCTAGCCAGCCTGGGAGGGAACAGGAGATCCTGACACTTTCATTTGCCCCAAGGACAAATTCCACTGTGGCTGACAGTTCCTGGCTGGGGCAGGCTCTCAGGAGAAGACTGGAGCTGGTCGCACCCTTATGTTCTGAATGCAAACTGCCTGAGGCTAAGGTGGGGGAGTTGGGTGGGACTTGTTGCCCCCAGAAGCCCCACACTTCCCATATGGGTTCTTTTGTGTAGTCTCTGTGCAATGCAGCAGCATTACACCAGCAGCCAAGGCTCCTTCTCAACCTCACAGGGGTAGGCAACCATGCACATAGGTGGGGAGCTTGTGCACTTTTCCCTCCGCAACTCCCTTGAGAGCTTAATACAGATGGAAAATTTTTGTAGTTCCCACAGCCCCATCCATTGCCTAGGTTGGCTGAGAACTTCCTTGGGGCAACATAGGCCAAGCAGAAAGCTGACAGCCACCATCACAGCTGACTGTCTCCCACATGCACCACTCCTGGCTGAAGGTCAACTGGTATAGTCCATTTTAGGATGGCCTGATCTCAGACGCCAGTTAACAACACTATCCAAGCCATCCTTGTTCAGGATGCCTTCAGCCTGTATAGATATCCAGCACAGCACCACCATAGCTGGCAATTGAGAAACTCGCCACACCAAAAGTATATACAACCAAGGGAAACATACAGTGTCTATGCCAGCTCCCTACCAACCTCAAATGAGAAAATATCTACCCAAATAAGAAGGAACCAAAAACATAGTTCTGACAATATGAAAAAGCAAAAGTTTCAACAAGTTCAAAATACCACACTAACTCTTCAGCAATAGACCTAACCTAAATGAAATCTTTGAAATTCCAGAGATAGAATTCAAAAAGTGATTATAAAATTGCTCAATGAAAATTGAAAACCAATATACAGAAATTTTTTAAAAAACTATTCAGGACATGAATTAAAAATTCTCTAAAGTGATAGACACTGATGTTGGGTCCTGTAAGAGGTGATGAATTGTATGGAACCTGTGTGACACCTTATTATTAAGTGTGATGAATTATGTGAAATGTAATGAAACTGTAACCTCATATATTAAGTATGCTGAAACTGTATGCTGTGACCTCTCCCCTAAAACTGAGCAATTCTTGGAAACCCTGGAAAGATCGCCCAACTTGGAAACCCCAAGTGGCTATGTTAGATAAGTTAATCAGCTTTTTCTGCTTCTGTAACCCCTGCTGGCAGTGTGTGAGGGTTGTGTGATAAGCCCCTTTCAAATTCTGGCAGGCTTTTCTCTGTTTTAATTGTGGTGGGCAAGCCCCTCTTCTGGCGGGCTTTGTGTTGCTAGAATTTGAATTATAACGGCCTTGTGGATTAGGCGGGCTTTTGCATATTTAAGAAAGGCCTCAGCCACAGTATGGGGCCCTCACCTAGAGACTCATGAGTCTGGTGGGTGGCCCTGGCCAGTAGGAACCTGGCTAATAAGTTAATACTTGGGAAATTGTGTGTCGGCTCCGTAAATCAAATGCTCTGACCCCACATCATTTGGTGCGCTGGCCAGGAAACGAGTGTTTGACACAGTCCTTTACACCAACCGGCCTTGTGAGTCTGCTAGCCCATAGACTCGTGACGTTCGTTAGCACTGGAGCAGCTGGCTGTTGGAAGGGCCTGGAACAGACTCTCAGGTGGCCAACTACCGGGCGGGCTCAGTATTCACCATCCCTGGCAGACTCACAACACCTCTGGAGTCCTCAGAGAGGTAAGCCAGGTTCCTGTTCTGTAATGTGCACAGGTCTGTTTGGACTTCCAGGGAAGCTGGACGCAGCATTACTTCTTGAGTCCAGGGTCCCGGTGAGATGTCACCAGGGTCCCCTGTTTTGGGTCTGCCCTCAGGCAATCAGGCCGGTCCTTGTCTTTGTCTTGTTGTGCTTTCTGTTCGTAACTATCATGTCTTCTATTGCTCTTATTATTGTTGATGTCATGGGGTAGTCAGGCTCTCGGCCAAACACCCCCCTAGAACTGGTCTTGCATCATTGTAAAGATTTCCAAAATGCGGCACAGCAAACAGGAGACCAGGTATTTAGGGATAAGCTAACTACTCTGCTCTTGTGAATGGCCAAATCTTGCAAACAGTAATTGGCCATCAGAAGGAACTTTTAACCTTTCAGCAATAGAGAGAGTTCAACAGATCGTCTACTGACACCACCCGGGCCAGATTCCATACATCACTGCTTGGTACTACCTCATCCTACGGCAGCCGTCGTGGATAAGGAAGCCTGAAGCTAACCATCTTCATGTATTAGCCTTACAGGAAGCTACTAAAGCTAAGTCTCTAGTCCTCCCACCTCCGCCGGAGGATGACGAGATTCTACCACCATATCCTGCGGCAGGACAGGGACAGGGAGGATGAGAAATCTTTAGTCCAGCACATACTAGGAGTGGTTCCTCTTACCAGCCCCTCTACCCCATGCTCCCTCTGCCAGAGGACCCAACAAGTCAACCTCCGGGGGAAACCCTGGTCATCCTCCCTCTGTGGCAAGCCACGGGGGTGAATGTGGAGGGGACAGGAGCCCAGTCTTTTATGGTCTATGTCCCTTTTTCTACCAGCGATTTATACAATTGGAGGCAGCACAATCCGCTGTTCGCTGAAAGACCTCAAAGCCTTATTTCTCTCTTAGAAACTATTTTCTATACGCACCAGCCTACATGGGATGACTGCCAGCAGCTTCTCCAGGTTCTCTTCACCGTGGAAGAGAGGGAACAAATTCGGCAGGAGGCAAGAAAGCTAACACTGGGACCTGAAGACCGACTGGCTGAGCATGCATGTCTGGAGCGTATCTTCCGCTCGGACAGACCGGACTGGGACCCCAGACTGATCACGGTAGGGAGTGTCTCACCATCTACCACCGGACTCTAATGGGTGGTCTCTGGGCTGCCACAAGGCACCCTACAAATCTGTCTAAGGTAAGCGAGGTTACTCAGGGACCACAGGAATCTCCCACCACTTTTCTGGAGCACCTCATGGAGGCTTATCAGACATATACTCCGAAAGACCCAGAAGCCCCAGAAAATCAGAGGGCATTGGTCATAGCTTTGTCTCCCAGTCGGCCCCTGATATCAGAAAGAAGCTGCAGAAAATTGAAGGATTTGAAGGAAAAAGTTTGTCAGAATTAACCGAGGTAGCCCAAAAGGTTTATAATAGCAGAGATTCTTCTGAGGACAGACAGGCAAAGAAACTAGCTAAAGTAATGGTTGCAGCTTTGGAAGGGACTCGGCTGAAACAGTGGACAGGGGAACGCTGAGGAAAGGGTACAGGAAGAAAAATCCCCTTAGACAAGGACCAGTGTGCCTTTTGTAAAAAAAAGGGACATTGGAAAAAGGATTGCCCAGACAGGTCAAGAAAATATCTCCCTACCTCGGAGCTACAGCAACGAACTCCAGTGCTCCCGTTAGGATTCGACTGACAGGGCTGGGCCTCTATTAATACCCCCCTGGAGCCCAGGGCTGAACTTATGGTAGGGGGTAACCCTGTCCACTTCTTGGTGGACACGGGGGCAGAGAATTCAGTTCTCAAAAAATATAATGGTCCTCTCTAAAATAAGTATACTCTGGTACAGGGGGCAACTGGAACTCAACTATACCCCTGGACCACTGAAAGAACTGTAAATCTAGGAAAAGGAGAGGTAACTCACTCATTCCTGGTAATACCTGACTGCCCATACCCGCTTTTGGGGTGAGACCTTCTGCATAAACTCAAAGCAAATATAGGGTTTCAGGAAACTACAGCGACAGTGGATTTAAAAGAACCACCCAAGATCCTCATAACAGTGCCTCTCTGAGACGAGTATCTGTTGGCAGAAGGTAAGATACCTCCGTTACCTAAGCCAGACTCAGAGCTCCTAACCTAGCTAAGGCGCGAGCTCCCTGGTGTCTGGGCTGAAACTAACCCACCGGGGCTGCAAGTCACCGCCCCCTAGTGGTGGTGCAACTAAAAAGTCAGGCAAGCCCCATCCAGGTTCGTCAGTACCCTATATCCCAAGAAGCACAAAAAGGCATAGCTAGGCATATCCACCACCTCCGGGAGGCAGGTATTCTGTTGCCCTTGCCCCCAGTAAGAAAGGCTGGGAACACGCCATTGCTCCCAGTAAGAAAGGCTGGTACGGGGGACTATCGTCCAGGCAGGACATCCGGGAAGAAAACAAGCGAGTGGAGGACATCCACCCAACAGTCCCAAATCTGTACACTCTCTTAACTGAGTTTCCTTCTGAGCGAAAGGCCTACACTGTTTTAGATCTCAAAGATGCCTTTTTCGGCATCCCGTTGGCCAAACAGAGCCGACTCCTGTTTGCCTTTGAATGGACAGACCCGGAGATGGGACAACATGGCCAGCTCACATGGACAGCGCTCCCGCAAGGATTTAAGAACTCTCCCACGCTGTTCAATGAAGCTCTCCAAGAAGACCTGCTGTTCTTCTGGAGGAGCAACCCTCAGGTAACCATGTTGCAGTACGTAGATGACCTGCTCATTGCTGCCAAGACAAATGAAGACTGCCTACGGGCCACCAGAGACCTCCTGAGGGAACTGGAAACGCTGGGCTACCGAGTGTCAGCAAAGAAAGCCCAGCTCTGCACTACTGCAGCTATCTACCTTGAGTTCGTCCTTCAGGGAAGTAAGAGGGGTCTATCGAGTCAGCGTGTCTGGGCTGTGGTCAACATCCCTGTCCCGGGGACAAAAAAAACAGGTCAGGGAATTCCTGGGAACAGTAGGATACTGCAGACTCTGGATTCCATGATTTGCTGAAATCACTAATCCCTTATATGAGCTCACTAAGGGCCCAGAAAAAGAATTCCAATGGACCCCAGAGGGGGAGAAAGCCTTCCAAACCTTAAAAAAGGCCTTAATTTCGGCTCCAGCACTGGCCCTAGAAGATCTGGAAGAGCCATTCCATCTTTTTGTAGATGAGAACCAGAGAGTCGCCCAGGGAGTCCTAATCCAAAATCTTGGGCCTTGAAATAGGCCAGTGGCATACTTATCAAAGAAACTAGATCCATTGGTGGCAGGATGGCCAGCCTGCCTATGAAACATTGCAGCTGTTGCTTATGCTGATAAAAGACTCAGACAAGTTAACATTAGGACAGGACCTAAGTGTCACAGCCACACATGCAATAGAAGTCCTTCTCCGAGGGGCCCCAGCTAATTGGATTTCCAACACCCGACTCACCCATTATCAAGCTTGACTTCTCAACCAGCCACGCATTAAGACTCCAGCATACTGCCAGGCTAAACCCCGCCACCTTGCTGCTGGCGGGGACATGCGGCACCCATGACTGCATCAAGCTCACTGAGTTCCTCCAGAAGCCGCTCCCAGATCTAACGGACGTTCCCTGGCCAGAACCCAACTTAAGCCTCTACACGGATGGTAGTAGCTTTATGGAGAATGGAACCAGGTACGCGGGGGCAGCGGTGGTAATGCTACAGGACACGATATGGGCCAAACCCCTTCCCCAAGGGACCTCAGTCCAAAAGGCAGAATTAATCGCCTTAGCTGAAGCCCTAAAAGCAGGTGCAGGAAAGACTGTTAACATTTATACTAATAGCAGGTATGCCTTTGCAACTGTGCATGTACATGGAACAATCTACAAGGAAAGGGGATTGCTTACTGCTGAAGGGAAAACTATTAAAAACGGAGGAAATCCTAAACCTCTTGGCGGCAGTTTGGGCCCCAACAAAGGTGGCTGTTATACACTGTCCAGGCCACCAGCAGGGAGACTCAAATGAGGAGGTTGGCAACGTGAAAGCAGATCAAATGGTGAAAGAAGTGGCCCGCCGCTGCACTATCTGCCTGCTGACACTTCCTTCCCTGGTACTATATGAGTTGCCGGTTTACACAGAGAAAGATTTCTGTGTGGCACAAAAACCGAATGCGACCACGAAGCCAAAAGTATGGATACAGCTCCAAGGTGGAAGGACCTTCCTTCCCCAGGCCCTGGGACGCAAGCTCTTACAACAACTTCATGGAGGCACTCATCTGGGAAAAACCAAACAAACTGAACTTATAAGAAAGGAGTTCTACTTGCCCTACCTGGACCAGCTGGCCCAGGAACTCGTCCAAAGCTGCATAGCCTTTCAGCAGACTAACGCCACTAAGGTCAGTGTATCCACTCAAGGGGCCTGACACCGTGGGCTAACCCTGGGAGACATTGGGAAATAGATTTTACAGAGGTAAGGCCAGGGCAATATGGATATAAATACTTGTTAGTCTTGGTAGACACTTTCTCGGGATGGGTTGAATGAACCATTTCCTACGAAAGCAGAAACTGCATCTGTAACAGTTAGAAAGCTTTTAAACGACATCATCCCGAGATATGGTCTCCCTATCTCAATAGGATCAGATAATGGTCCAGTCTTTGTCTCCAAACTTACAGAAGGTATAGCAAAGGCTCTGGGGATAAATTGGAAATTACACTGTGCTTATCATCCTCAAAGTTCAGGACAGGTAGAAAGAATGAATCGAACACTTAAGAAGACCTTAACCAAATTAATCCTAGAGACTGGCGAGGGATGGGTGACTCTCCTTCCCTATGCCCTCCTAAGGGCAAGATGTACCCCCTACATCAAGGGCCTAACCCCCTTTGAAATCCTTTTAGGGTGCCCCACCACCACTACTTCCAACAGTAGGCTTAGAAAAAGTGCTAGAGCTGTCTAACCATAATTTACTTCAGTGACTACAGGCACTTCAAAAAGTACAGAACTCAGTGACTAAGACCGTGTGAGCTGCCTTCCAGGAACTGGGTCCAGTAAGTCCTCACCCATACCAACCTGGAGACCAAGTATGGGTCAAATGGCACAAAACCGAGGCTCTAACCCCAAGATGGAAAGGCCCACACGTGGTAATCTTGACTACCCAAACGGCGGTAAAGGTCAGCGGTGTCCGTCCCTGGATCCATCATTGCCAACTAAGAAGGCAGAACCCCCTGCTGAAACCAGGGAGGAACCGCCGATGAGATGGAAGGTCATCAAGCTGGCCGCCCGAGAAGACCCACTAAAGATAAGACTTTCGCGGGCCACGATTCCCTAGGTCCGTCGTGTAACTGGAGGCAACTGTGTCCCGCCCTCTCAGGGGGGCCCATAGCCCTCCTTATTCTTTTAAGCCTTCCCATTATGAAGCTCATCACTACGCCCCAGGAAAATATTCCTGGGACCTAACAAATGCTGAAACTCGAACGGTAATCTCTTCTTATTATGGAAATGGGCAACCAGTCTTTAACTTTGACCTTTGTGAATTGTGGCCTAGTTTAACATGGGGATGTAGTGCTAACAATTGAGAAGCAGAAAAACAAAGTGGAACTTCTATGCCTGCCCAGCTGCTGGCCCCGACCCCTGCCACCAATCGCAGCAGTTCCACTGTGCATCATGGGGCTGTGTAACTACAGCTACCTGGGGGACTAATAAGGACCCCTACATAAGTCTTCATAAACAGAGGCCTGTTTCCCCTTGCAAGCAAATTAAAACTTGCAATCCACTGAAAATTACTGTTCTGCAATGGGACAAATGGCAGTCATGGAAAACATGGGGATTCAGATTAGATGCCTCGGCAGCAGATCCCGGAATGAGATTCACTATACAGAAAAAGGTTATACCCCATGTCAATACCCCCGTGGGTCCTAACCATAATTTTTTCCTGCCAATGCCACGGGCTCCCGAACCCACTCAGAAAAAATCCAAGTCAGTCAATTCTACTCAGGTGGCTATAATTACCCCAAAACCTAGAAAGCCAAATGTTGCTCTCCCCATTGTCCTACCCGGAACTGTAAGTCACCTCCTTCCCATGTTATCAGCAGTTGACCAGCTAGCCAATGCTACACGCCCTAACTTGGCAAGGGACTGTTGGTTATGCCTAGACTCCCGTCCCCCATATTATGTAGGATTAGCTGTCAATTCCTCAATAGGTAATACTAAGAAGCACATATGCATTCTCAATTATACTACTGCCCAGTTTTGAGGATTATGTCCTTGGGGCGAAGATCCAGCTCTCACCTTAGGAGATCTCCAGGGCCAAAGAACCTGCCTCCATACGTCATCCTATAATATAGAAAGCTCCCCATACCGAGAAACCTGCACACTCTACTAGAATAAGTGTCTCCCTGGGAGCCTCTATACAGCTGTTGTATCCCCCACTACCTGGTTTGCCTGCACACGAGGCATAACTCCGTGTGTTAACATAGAACTCCTCCAAGACAGTTCAGAACTTTGCATTCTAGTACACATATTACCCCAGGTATATATTGTTGAAGGGCCTGCAGGGCAGGAGCAACTTGAACTCCTAAACCCTACCTGAACTAAACGAGCCCCCAACTTGGTGCCCCTCCTTGTAGGGTTAGAAATTGCAGGATCAACGGCTTTAGGTGTAGCAGCCTTAACTGTAGGAAGCCAAAATCTTAAAGAACTAAGCATACATGTTCATACTTAATATATGAGATTATAGTTTCATTACATTTCACATAATTCATCACACTTAATATATAAGACTTCACACAAGTTCCATACAATTCATCACTTCTTACATTTCCTCCCCTTGAGTTGTTCCTAGTGTTAAATTGTTGACTCTTTGTATAGGGGCCTGGCTTGGGTTCTTAGTATCATTAAGTTTGTGGGAGTTAACCTGTGCTTTATGTAATTTAGAAGGCTTTTAATTATGCACGGCCCTATGGTTACACATATTAGAACTAAGAGCAGAGGTCCTGTGATGGCTGAGACCAAGGTTGTGAGCCAGGGAGACCAGGAAAATAAGAATTGATACCAGTTTTCTGAGACCTGTATTTTTGACTTTCTATGCTTAATATTTTCTCTGACTAGGGCAAGAGTTTCTCAGATTATTCCTGATTTGTTGGCATAAAAGCAACAGGTCTCCCCTAGTGCCGCACATAGTCCCACTTCTTTCATGAAGAGGAGGTCCAGCCCCCTTCTATTTTGGAGCACTACTTCAGCCAATGAGTCTACCAGTTGTTCTAGCTGGGATATGCTAGTTTCAAGATTTTGGAGATCCGTGTTAACATGTATGCTTAGCTCTTTAAGATTTTGGCTTCCTACAGTTAGGGTTGCTACACCTAAAGCCATTGATCCTGCAATTCCTAACCCTACAAAGAGAGGCACCAAGATGGAGACTCGTTTAGTCCGGGTAGGGGTTAGGAGTTCAAGTTGCTCCAACACTGCAGGTCCTTCAACAATATATACCTGGGGTAATATGTGTACTAGAATGCAAAGTTCTGAACTGTCTTGGAGGAGCTCTATGGCAACACACGGAGTTATGCTTCGTGTGCAGGCAAACCATGTAGTGGGGGGTGCAACAGCCGTATAGAGGCTCCCAGGAGTGCTAAACCGGGAGACACTTATTCTAGTAGAGGCTGTTCAGGTTTCTCGGTATGGGGAGCTTTCTATATTATAGGATGAAATATGGAGGCAGGTTCCTTGACCCTGGAGATCTCCTAAGGTGAGAGCTGGATCTTCGCCCCAAAATCCTCAAAACTGGGCAGTGGTATACTTGAGACATAAACCCCAAAACTGGGCAGTGGTATAGTTGATTATGCATATGTGCTTCTCAGTATTACCTATTGAGGAATTGACAGCTAATCCTACATAATATGGGGG
>NW_006956337.1:0-4499 GCF_000164805.1 Carlito syrichta
TAAATAAGTGAACTGGATTTGGCCAGGCTCAGTGGTTCAGCCTGTAATCCCAGTGCTTCGGGAAGCTGAGGCAAGTGGATTGCCTGACCCTGCGGGTTCGAGACCCATCCGGGCAACTTGGTGAGACCTTGTCTCTACAATAAATAAAAAATCAGCCAGGCTGGTAGCGCGCACCAGTAGTTCTGGCTACTTGGAAGGCTGAGGCAGAAGGATGGCTAGAGCCAGGAGGTGGAGGCTATGGTGGCTGGGAGCATGCCACTGCACTCCAGTCTGGGCGACAGAGTGAGACTCCAACTCAAAAAAAAAAAAGAACTGGACTTCATCACATGAAAACACATTCTCAATAACTGAAATAAAACTCAATAAAATGTGGGCAAAGGTTTGTATAGATAGTTTAATAAAAAGAGATATGCTTGCAAGATAAGCATATAAATATGATGTTGACAATATTATTCATGAGGGAAATTCAGATTATTCATGAGAAGAATACAATAAATTTTATGATGAATTAGACAAGAAAAACATGGAGCAGAAAAATTCAAATCAACAAATATAGAACCCACAAGCAAAATTTCTAGTACAATATACAAAACATGGAGTCCAGAAACATGTTTAAAAGAATAATACTAATATTCAAGATAGGTTCATTTCTGAAATGTAATGATTATTTCACTTTACAACAAAGATAGGAAGAACAACAGACTTCTCATCAGAAACATTATAAGCCAAAAGACATAGAAGTGACATCTTGGCAGTACTGAAAAAAACTGAAACATTTATGACACTGAGAAATTAATGAAGAATGACACAGCTCTATACACAGAAAAAGCTTTTATTCAAATTCAGTTCTGATTACTGATTTTTGGATTCAAGCTATTAGCAAACAAAGAATAGAAGGCAAATTACTTGATATGGTAAAGGGGTCTATAAAAATATGGAAATTAACAGTATAATGGCAGAGAAACTCCTTAATTTAAGAATGTGATAGGAATTTCTATGGTCACTACTCCTCTTCAACATTGAATTGAGCCCTACAGCCAGTACAGCATAACAAACAAAAAAATATAACATACAGATGGGGGAAAACTACTCACATGAATAGATAATAAAAGAATGTTTACATAAAAATTAAAGAAACATATTAGAAAATAGAATTACACACAGAAAGACAATACATATAAGAACATCAATTAACCAGTTGTGTTCCTGTATGCCAAATACAAATTAAAAGTTCTGTTGAAAATGACATCATTCTGGGAAAGCAAAATATTATGCAACACTCAGCTATAACTCTAAGAATGGATGTCAGTGTACATCAAAGGCCTTAGGCCATGAGAATACACTGGAGCACAAATGCAAACAATGCAGTTTCAATGATCACACACTGGGGAGAATGAGGCTAGCCTTCCATGCTTCACTCGCTGTTGCAGTAGCTCTGCTGACTGTCCTCCTGGACTAGTGACTCTGCCGTTTTGCATTTCAGCCTCTCTGCATGAGTTTCAAACTGCTCTTTCCTTCTTTCTTCATCCCACAAAAACTCTCTAATGAAGAACTAGATTGGATTTATTATTATCTATTAAAGGGAGTGTGCCATTGATTTAAGGTTTCTATGAGATAAGAATAATAATGACAATCCCTAAAAAAACTGTTAGTTCTAGAGTTTTATTGGAAGTAAATTTATCTCAATAGTCCTCAGGTCTGTGGATGTTCAGAGTGTAAAACTGGTGAGCCAGTTGGGCACCTACAGTGCCCAGCGCGGCATAGTAGGGGGAGGTCTGGCTGCTGTTCATGACCACCAGGCCCAGGGCTCCCAGAATCACCGTGACAAAGTTATCCAGCCAGAGCTTTGTGTCCTCCCCAAACCACAGCACCATGGACTTCAGGCCAATCACAGTGTCGTCTCTTTTGTCCTGATGGGCACACACAGTGCATAAATGAGTGTCCACATGACTCCAGAAAATAAAGAGGCAAACGAATGGCTCACAGGAACCCTTGATGGCAGACCAGCCAAGTAACGCATCCCACTTAAATGTCAACCCAGGACTAATAGAGGTCACTGTGTCTCTCTTTTCATTATTGGGTAGGAATAGACAAGTAGTAAGGATGCTGCTCTCAGAGATAGAATGGAGCAACTCAGACACAGGAGAAAACCCTGCAGCCACGGTCAGCTTCCTCCAAGAAAAACAAAGGACAGAAGAGTTGAAATGTCTCCAGCGGCTCTTGGAAGATTTGGTATTCTTGAGTTCCTTTCATCACAGTGCCGGTTCCACATGCCATTAACAGTACAGCCTGCTGCATGCATTGAACGGTTCCAGTGCCAAAAAGGGACAGCATGCACCAATCTGGAAATCCACCTGGTTCCGTTGCCAAACCAGGGCTTCAGGTGAATGGCACATCCAAGAGCCAGGTTCCGACAGGCTTCTCCAGCCATGTGTAGTGCAGGTAGGGTCGCAGTGCACATGGTGCTGAGGCCACCCTGGCAACAGCGGACATGTTGCGTGGACATCTGCATGGCCCAGGGTGGACGAGGATGCTAATCCTCCCTGCAAGGTGCCAAGGCAAGGGGTGGCCCTGGGGGACCTGGAGCCAAGCCCCTGCCAAAGCACACAAGAACATCAACAGCATTACAAAGGTTGCCAGCAATGTTTTCTTCATTTTACATAAAAGAAGTTAAAGAAAAGTGCTTGAATACTATTATAACTAAGGAATTGTATAGATTATAAATATTATAAAAACATAATAAAACAATTCAATTGATTTTTAAAAATTACACGAGCGAGACAGGGAAGTCAAAGAAATTACAATGAACTCAGATAAAATTTAGCACAAAACTCATATGACCTTATGAATTCTCTAACAACAAAAAGGAAATGAGATCAACTACAATTTAAAATATTGATTGTATTATACAGACAACTATAACACACAAGAAGACTTAGATTATTGTCAAAATAGACACAAGTATTTGTCCTTTATATTAATTATAAGAGGTGATTAAAATAAGGATTTGCTGAAAATCAATCCTGAAGAACTAATGTATTTGTGACTATTTTATGTGAAATATTTCAAGAAAAATAATTGTCCTGGTATTATATAGCAACTTTATATGTTCCTGAGTAACTGGTATAATTTAATAGATGACTACAACATGATGAAACTCTACAATGGCTAGTGGCTTTGTAACTCTAATTCAAGCACAATTAATTCCAAAGGTTTCTAGAACTATAAATGTGACTAAAGTTAACACCATGATTTATACTAATATTCGTATACATTTATACTGATAGACAATTGCTAAAAACATTGTATTATTGAATGATAGAATCTTATTTAAATGACCCTAGAAATCATCTGGTCCACATTATTACTGTATAGACAAGGGCACTGAAGCCTGAAGAGGTGTCAAGGAGTCCCGTTGGTTTTAACAATTTAGTAGAAAAATTGGAAAGAAAAAGTGGGTGTGTTGTGTCCTTGGCTACAGTGAACATTGTATTTTCTGCACCTAGTTTCCCTTTATTTTAAGCAGAACTCTCATCTCAAAAGAAATGTTCAAACCCTAACTACCGGTTCCTATAAATGTAACTGGTTTTAGAAATTGGTTTTTTCAGATGTAATGAAGTTAAGATGAGGTCACACTGGCCTACTGCAATGAACCCTAATCCAATGGCTGGTGTCCTTAGAAGAGGAAGATTTGAGTGTAGAGACCAGCACAGAGGACAGAAAATGTGAAAGCACAGGCAGACACGTAGGGAGAAGGCCATGTGAAGACAGACGCAGAGACTGGAGTGATATGGCTTTAATCAAGGAACACCAAATATTGCTGGCAACAACTGAAAGCCAGGAGAAAAGAAACAGATTCTTCTTTACAACCTTTATAAGAGAGGCCAAAGTAAGGAAATCTCCCTTCACACATACACAATGTTATAGTTTTTGCTTTTTACAATCATGTATTTTTCATAAATTAGGAGGAAAAAATGATCCAGCATATATACGCCCAATGACTGCCCATTTCTATTTCTCTTCCTTCATTGGTGACATGATACATTCTCCTCTGGAATAATTTGTTAACCGACTGAAAAACTTTCTTCACACTTCCATCAGGTATTCTCCACTTTTTGACAGAGAATACATTCCAAGACCCTCAGCAAATGCTTGAACCCTCAGATAGTGATAAATTCTCTATATTTCTTTGCAGTTTGAGTTGCAACAGCAAAGCTAGCAAACTTCTCTTCCCATCTCCACAATTTCACACTTACAAGGTTTGTTCTTACCCTAAGTATCAGCAACTTTAGTGTATTTTCTTTCTTTCTTTTCTTATCTTTTTTTTTGCCATGTTAAATTGAGAACTTTCATTTTTTGACTTAAAGGAATCACTTCACGGCTCTTCTTTGCATACCCAACCTGCCCACTTCATGCTTCTTGTACTGTGGAACCACCATGAAATTAAATAAGAGTTATATGGACACAAGCACTGCATTACCATGACAGTGTAACTGATA
>NW_006956338.1:0-711 GCF_000164805.1 Carlito syrichta
CCAGACAATAGTGTCTATTTATAAAACTGATCATCTATTTAAAAAAATACCACTGACCTAATAGCAACTGTGCTTAGAGTTTTATATCTGATACTGATTTCTGCTTGACAGAAGAACACTGCTTAGTAAATATGTGTATGCATGTCATGATTGCTATTATAGGTAAGAGCATGCTTTTCCTAGCTATTAATTCAGAGGCAATAAACTTGCTGCCTAAGTCTAACATTATTCTTTGGGTCTAAGACTCAGATTAAGCCTTTCCTTCTCCTATGAGGTTTAGTTTTATAACACCTAGGGATAAGCCAAAGTCCATTGATTTGGAGAAGACATTCCTTTGAGAAGTTTCTCACACTTTGTTCATCTATTTTGAGATTACCTTCCTTAGAAACACAAGAATAACACGGTAAGTTCCTTCCTGCCAAAGCCCAAATTTTAATTATTTCATTTGGTTTTATCTAATGGGCATCTCCAAACCAGGTACTCTCCTAGGTTTTAGAGATACAAAGATGGTGACCAGGGTCCAGTCCTAATTCTCAGCAGAATTACCATACATAATTACCATACAAAGCAAAAGGTCATAGGATATAAGAAGGGCAAGCCAAGTTCGTTCACAGGAGGGATGATCTGAGGGTGCTGGGTGAAGTTTCACATGGGAGGTGGCATTGAATTGGGACTTGAGGGATAAACAGGGGGAAGGGCATTCCTGATATA
>NW_006956339.1:0-10814 GCF_000164805.1 Carlito syrichta
GCTCAACACTGCCTGTTCCCTTGTTAGCAACCGCTGTATTTGCCTACTAGTGCTTCAGCACAGTTGTCATTGGTCCTACATATATGGGGACCTGTGAGTTTAACATGTTGATTTAATCCCACTTCTCAGTTTAGGGGAAATACTTCTTACTACGAGGAGTGTTCTTATTTGCAACAAGGAAATGAAAACAGACTTCATACCTTAAGAAACATATATAATCATTTTTTATTCTTCATAAAACCTCTTCAGTATCCAACTTGTTTCATATTTTTGCCTACACACCTTGCTTTAATTTTCTTAGTACCACACTCTGCTGGCAATAAGTTATTTAAGTTTCTGTTTGTCTAAAATGTTTTTGCTTTCTTAATTTATGAAAGATTTTTTTCTGGGTATGGATTTTCGGACTGTTCAAATTTTGCTTCAGTACTTTAAAATGTCACGTCTTTATCTTCTGGATTGCACAGTTTCTGATGAAAGGTCTACTGTCACGTTTATCTTTGTTTATGTCTGTAATGTTTAATCTACTGGTGACTTCAAGATTTTTTGTTTTTATTGGGTGGTTTGAGTATGACATCATGTGTGTGTTCATGTATGTCTTCTTCTGTGTATTTATTTATTTAGTTTTTTGAATATGTGGCTTATCCCTTAACTTTGAAAAACTCTTGGCCACTATTTCTTCAAATATTACTTTTTTTCTTCTTTGTTACATGGGACTTTAATTATAACTAAATTAGAACATTTAGATTGTTTACAAGATGCTCTGTTCTTTTCAGAGTTCTCTTCTTGTTTTAGGTTAATTTCTATGACCTATCTTCAAGTGCACTACTTTTTTCCCCCTCAGCTATTAAATTTTCTAACATATTAAAACACATCAAAGGAACTCTTTAATATTAATATATTTTGTTGTTTTGGTATTTCAGGTATGCTTTTTTAAAAAAAGTATTCATCTCTCAACTAAAATTCCTCACTTGTTCATATAAGTAATCACCTTTATTTTCTATGTCTTTGAAGGTATGAGTCATAGATGTTTTAAATCAGTTTGATATGCCTGACGTCTAGGTAATTTTTGAGCATGCTTCTTTAATTGCTTTATATGTTGACAATTAGTTGTTTTTTGGTGTATTTAATGTATTTTTTAGTGTGCTATATTCTCAATGTGTCCTCTCCAAGTTCATATTTTGAAACCCTAATCCAAAAGGTGGGGGCATTAGGAAGTGGGGCCTTTGGAAAGTGATTATGGATTACTTTGGATTAATACCATTATAAAAGAGACTCCAGAGAGCTAGCATGCCACATCCACCATGTGAGAATGTTACTAGGCTAGCAGGACCCATATTGTGGTTCTAGGTTCTTGTGTCCTTTTGACAAAGAACTGAAAACATGACATAAACAATATAAAATAGTGCAGTTGCAAGTGATAGTTTTACTAAAAGCAAGGTACACTCCTTGTAGCAAGAAAAATGGAGTGGGCTGGTTAAGAGAGAATACAGCCATGAGCTCACTGTGGGCTTCTGTTTAATGGAGTTTATAAACTCAAAGTTTATAAGAATACAGTCTTAAACTTTCAATGCACACGTGTGCAGATCTGGAAAGTCCTGGGTGTACAAAGTTCCACGCTAGACAGGATGCTGTAGCCACAGGATAGAGGGACTTTCTCATTAGATTGAGGAACTTGTGGTGGGAATTGGTGGAGAACAGGTAGTCTGAGGTGTGACTGAAGACAAGGTCCTACTCATGTCTAACTGCTACCTAACATTTCCTCCCTCAAGCAGCAGGAACCCCAGAGTCTTTTGGGAGAAAGGTCAGAGGTTGTTTTTCTGTAATTCTTCCTGCTGAAAAGGGGAGTAGTTGGTCTTAAGAGCCCCTTCTCTTTGCTGTCAGGAGGGCCTCCTAGATGAAAATAATGCCTGCCATCCAGTGAATCCATGTAGATTGATTTCTTTCCCTCATTGTAATGGTTTGGTATCCTTGTTATAATATCATCTGGAGGTAGAACTTTTAGACATGAATATGACTAAAAGCTTAAAAAAGAAAGAGCCTGCAAACTAAAAGTAGCAAAATAGCTATTAAAGGTCCAAGCAT
Organism: Carlito syrichta; assembly: GCF_000164805.1. NCBI lineage: Eukaryota > Metazoa > Chordata > Mammalia > Primates > Tarsiidae > Carlito > Carlito syrichta. The sequence continues at coordinate 2,083 of NW_006956339.1, forward strand.
CTTAGCCTATCCAAGTTGCTGTGAAGTTCATAATTTTGTCCCTATAATACTGAGTGATCTATCACAGAAGCAAAGAAATGAGTACCACGTGTTCTCACTCATAAGTGGATCTTGAACAAGTATCACAAGAATAAAAGAAAGGAACTGGCAGTGATGGGAAACTGCTGGAGGTGGGGAGGAGTGGGATTGGCAGTAGTGGGAAACTGCCAGGGCAGGGAAGGGCACACCTCATCAACAAGGGTACTCGCATGATGAACATTTGTATACCTAACCCTGAATTGTACCCTACATCCTTAAAAAAAAAAAATCCAAGCAAAGGGAAGAAATGAAAGGAAATGTAAATGTTTTTAATTGAATCCTGAACCTTTGTATGGTTGGCTCCTTTGTTATCCTTATGTAGCCAGGAGGCCTGACTATACATTTTTTGGTAGATATAGGTGTTACTATTCCAGTTTCCCAGGGAGTGAGGATTTGCCAACCTTGCCAACTACAAAAAGCAAAGAAATGTTAGCTTTATCTTTAATAATAAAGCAGTTATGTCTGTATGTTTCCAAAGGGCTGCAAATAAGTTTAATAATATTTAAATAAAAATCACAAACACATAAAAACCTAATAATAGGAGTCACCTGATGGTGAGACAGAAGTCACAGCATTTACTTCCTTTCAGCAGTTCATGGAGGTTTTCTTTTAAAGAGAAATTTCAGGTTCTTGACAAGTTTACAGGCATATTCATGGTCTGTAGTTGCAAGCTGAGGGCAACATGAAAATTGTCTTCTTTGTCATCCTGTAAAGACTCTCAGAAAAGGGTTTTATTCTGGGACATATGTACCCAAGCATTTACTCTCTGGAGCTTAACTGCTACGGGGGCACGGGAAAGTACTACAAAGGGTCACCCACTCCCATCTGGGAAGTGAGTGATTCTGAGGTTTCTTTCTTCTAAGTTTTGAGAAGGACCTGGTTTCCAGGCTGTACTCTTGGGGTTGTTTCTGGAACATAAAAACGAGGATATGGATAACTGGGAAATGGTGGTGTCTAATCCTTTCCCAAAGAATAGGCTGTTAAGTAAGAAGCTTAGGTCATCTCTTCCCAGGTGGTGGGAATTATGAATTTCTCTTGCAAGGGGCCATTGCTGACTTTTGGGAGCAAGGATTTTTCTGTATATTTTTTATTATTTTTCTAAGTTGTTTTTGAGCTCTTTTTTTGACGCCCATTTTTTCTCTGAGTTGGTATAAACTTCAGAGCTAATGGGAGAGGACAGTAACAAGGGCAGAATAGTTACTGGTATTTTGTTTTGAGCAGCAGTGTCAGGGGTTACTTCTGACTTCCATGTGTCATGCAATGTCCTTCACAGTGCATGACAGCTACTGCTTGGGGTTGTTGTGTAGCTCTAAGAGATACAGGATTTTTGCTTGGTGTTTTATGGGTGAATTCTTTGCTTGAAACGTTCCCTTTTTTCTTCCAAATGGCTGCATGAGACTGCAGGACCACAAAGGTATATTTTGAATCTGTATAGAAATTAAGTGAGGATTTTTTTTTTTTAAGGCTTAGGTTAGAACAATTAACTCTGCCTTTTGGGCCGAGGTGTTGCTAGGCAGGGCTTTTGCCTCAAGTTTTAGTAAGACTTACCATTGCATAACCCGCTTGTTTAACCTCCATCATGCAGAGGGAGCATCAATAAATATAGCTGGCAATTTAGTTGGTTTTGCTTTGTTGTTATTATCTCCAATGTACCACAAGCTTTAAATTCTTCCAGTAGTGGTACTGTGATCTTCTGCTCCTTCTGGAGTGCTGAAGGGTTTTTCTTAATGTTCCTTTACTACATGCTGCTTTCCACAGTCCCTGCATGTCTCCTCTACAGAGGTAGTGTTTTTCCAGGCCTTTTACTTGTTATAAAGCTGGTGGTGAGGAAAGGCTTATCCTTTGATTCCTGAGCCTAAGATATTTCCATACCCATTTTCTTTTGCCAATTTCCTAGAATCTACTTCTTCCCAAACTTGCTAAGGCTTTTGCTTCATAAGAAAAAAGGGTCTAAGGAATCAGGACTGAAAATATGCCACTTCCTAAGTGGCAGCCAATAGCCACCTATGTACCTGCATCATCAGACAGTATCTGTTTTGTCTCCTATTTTGCCTGCATTATTTCTTTTATGTGCCCAGTGAGGGCTCATGGAAAAGAGCTTATCTAAGTGTGAGAAGTCTCTTTGTTTCTTGGAATCCCCGTTATTCTCACCAGGTAAGCTAGTGGACATCTGACTTTTAGGGATTTATTAACATTTTTTATGACATTCTTACTACCTTTTATGACTGCCTCTTCTTTTTTTCCCCCTGCTAAAGCTGAAGCAGTTTGTTTTTCCCATTTCTCCTCAGAAGGGTCTTTTTACTCTTTTGAATTCAGTTAATTTGATTCCCTTGCACTGATACTTCTCTGATAGGATAAAAGAAACATTCTATCTTTATATCATTAGCATAAAAATAGCATTCTCTTGTGACACTATATTCTAGATAGATGTAGAACTTTTCTCAAGTTTTAATTAATGAATAATAATTAATTAACTTAATTATCTTAGAGTATTATTTCTCTTATCTTTCATGATTTTTTTAATATTCTATGAGTTACTTAGAAGTGTACACTTAAATTTCTAGATATAGTTTTTCAAACGTACTTAGTTTCTTCTTGTATATTATCCCTTATTTCTGAATTTTATTCTTTCTTTTCTATTTCATAGGGTTCTAATAATTGTTATTTGAAATTTTGTGTGGTTAAACTCTACTTTTGTTTTCTGCTAACACATACTTTGATTGTTTTATGTTTTTGCAAGACATGTAATTTTGGATTGTCACCTTGTGTATCATGGACCTATTTACCTATTGGTGTTAGTTTTAAAAGTTACACCTTTAATGAGATATAATTCATGTACCATAAAATTATGAGGAAAAGTCCTGGGAACTGTGGGCTTCTATTTTATGGAAATCCCTACCTATTAGCAGTACTCTTCATTTTCTTCCCTCCTCATTACCTGATAGGTTTGCATTCAGAAATGTTATATAATTATATAATTATTATCATAAAATATTTAGTCAATTGGGCTGTGTGTATTTTGGTCCTCTGTTGTTAGGTATATATGATTATTTTTATATATTTTTATGGACTTATACTTTTATCATAAAATGTCCTTTTTTACCTCCAGTAAACTTTTCTTGTTTTTAAAGCCTATTTTGCTTGATATTGGTATAGTCACTCCAGCATATTTTTGGTTGACGTTTGCATGATATATCTCTTCCGGTCCTAACACATTATTTGCATTGCATCCTTTAACTTTGCATTTCCTATAGAGAACAATTAGTTGGACATTGTTTTATTATCTGATCTAATAATTTCTGCCTTTTGATTGCAATGTTTCATTTATTTACATTAAAAGTTCTTACTGATAATATGGCATCTGTCATTTCAATTTTTAAAAATAGGCCTTATATAGTTTTTAGTGTTATATTCTTCATTTATGCTTCTTTTATTAGATATTTTTAGTGATTTCCATGAGGATTACAACTAAAATCTTAATTAGAAACAATCTAGCTTGTATTAATATTCTCTTTATATGAGGACTGAACTCACTTTTGGTTCTCAATGTTATCAACTTTACTATATCTTTAAAGTTACACATTTCCAGAAATGGGCAAGATGGTGACTAAACTGGTAGATGTGTTAGAGTCTCTGCAAGGACGAGTGTCCGTAAAGACAGTCTGTATGAGTGGGTGTGTGCAGGTGGGTGAGTGAAAGTCTGTCAGAGGGGAGACTCAGGATCAAGCATGCAGGGCCCCTCCCTAAGCAGCTGCAACCCACCACTGTCCTGAGATCAGAGACCCTGGCATGCCGATTGTCTGCTGTTCTTGGGTGTCTCTGTGGAGGAGGCAGCACATGTAAGCTGCTCCTCAGCACCTGGCACCTGGCCCATGCCACCACCTGCAGCAGTGGGCCAGGCACTGGCAGTGGGAATTGTGAAGAATGCATGATGAGGAAATCTGAAGCCCTGTCAGTGAGGAGATGTTAACCATTGCCATTGCCTCTGTCCCAGGATCAGACAGAGATCTACACTGGCCCAGCCTGTGCTGCTTAGCCTCCAACCTGAGAGCCAGAGGTGATCTCCACTTTCCTATGGGGCCGACTTTCACTGGCCAGAGAGGAAATCTCAGGAGCGATCACTGAGAAGCAGATGGCCACCTTCATGCTGGACCAGGCATAGACACTTCTGATCTGATTGGGAGACATGGCAGCAGCAGTAGCAGCAGTAAATGAGGTGGGTGAGTCCTGATCTGATTCACTCTCCTCCCATAGCACTTCTCACATTTCCACTGGTTTGGTCATCATCTTGCCAGTTTCTGGAAATGTGGGGTCTGATCCAAGCTAAGAGCAACCCAATCGGCCTACATGGAGGCAGAGGGAAGGGGTCAGTGACTGGAGCCTGCTCCCTACTATGGCAGCAGCCAAACTCCTGTAGTTGTGCTTGGGAAAGGAACCTGAAGTTCAAGAAATGGCCACAGAGGGAGCTTTTTCTTTCTTTCTGTTTTTGTACTTCTTTTGCTTTTGCTATTTTGGGGGTTTTTTTTTTAGTTTTTATGTTTGTGTATGGGTATTTTTGAGGGCAAGTACATCATCAGAGTTTTTCGTTTGTTTGTATGATTGTTTATTTGTGTGTTTTTAAAAATTTGTTTGTATCTTTATTCATTAATTGGTATGCCTGTCTGTTTCTGTCTTCTTCTTCTCTCTATCTTCCTTTTGTCTCCCTTCTTGAATTTTCCACTCTTTTCCTTTTTCTCATCTCATTTTGCTTTCAGGAGACATACATATACCCCTACTGCATGGACAGATTGCAAAGTGGTGGGAGTTGAGTCTTAGGGGGCCCAAATACCTATCAGCAGATACTGTGATCTGCAGATAGCTTCTGAACCACAGTTTCCCCATCATATCTTAATCAAATTATAAAACCACAAAAAGTACAGCCCCCCCATCCCAAGTCCAGCTTCAAATTTGAACATATCCAGATGATCTACATAAGGAAGAATAGGGAGTTGAACAAACACAAGTGAAAGCTATCCCCGATCACTGAGCAGCAGAATTAAAGAAGGGGAGAAAAGAGGGAAGAAAGCAATCACAAATAAAAAGAACCAAAGGAGGACCGCTGGTCCCATCCAGACTCTGGTAACACAGCACCTGAGAATGCAGACTTTGGAATTCAAACAGTGAAGAGCCCCCAGAAAAACTGGTCTATAAACCACAAATACAGATACCAAGATTTTTTTATTTTGAGTAGGAGTCTCACTCTGTCACCCAGACTGGAGTGCAATGGCCGCTCCTGGCCACCACAGCCTCGGCCAGCTGGGCTCTGGCGATCCTTCCACCTCAGCCTTCCAAGTAGCTGGAACTACAGGCACGTGCTACCACACCCAGCTGATTTTTTGATTTATTGTAGAGATGAGGTCTCACTGCCCAGGTGGGTCTCGAACCCGCGGGCTCAGGCAATCCACTCACCTCAGCCTCCCAAAGGCACGGGATTACAGGCTGAGCCACCGAGCTTGGCAGATACCAAGATATTAATAGAGAGAATGAAATGAGGAGAGACAAAAGAAAGGAATGAAGGAGTTGATAGCTGAGATGATGGCAATAAAAAATAAGTAAACAAAATAAATAACAAACTGACAAGCCTAGAAAGCAGCAGCATTAACCAAGCAGAAGAAAGAATCTCAGAGCTTGAAGACCAAAATATGGAACTAACCTAAATTGTTAAAACATAGAGAAGAAGCTTAAAAAGATGAAACAAAACCTCTAACAGATGTGTGATTATAAGAAGAGGCTGAACCTATGATTAATTGATATTCCTGTGGCAGACGGAGAGACAGAAACCACCCTGAAATAAACATTCCATGTAACTATCCAGGAAAATTTCCTCATCTCATCAGAGACCTGACCACTAAAACCCAGGAGATACAAAGAAATCCTGCAAGACCAACTCCTAGACACATAATAATTTGGTTACACAAAGTAAGTATAAAAGAAAAATTACTAAAGGCAGCAGGAAAGAAAGGTCAGACTATCTACTGGGAAAGACCAATTAGAATAGCAGCAGGCTTGTCTACAGAAACACTACCGCCTAGAAGAGACTGGAGTCCAACCTTCAAAATAGCTAATAATTTCCTGTGTAGCTAAGCTAAGCTTCATCATTGCTGAAGAATTAGAATCCTTCCCAAACATTCAACCCTTAGGAGTTTACATCACCTCCAGACCAGCTCTATAAGAAACACGTAAGAAAGTATTAAACACAGAAAAAAGAGAAAAAAAAAAAAATGACCATGCTGTTCCCAAGAATTCAGAAAAAAGACTGAAAACACACACTTATATCAACTACAAAATCAAAACAAAACCAACAACAAGTAAACAAACAAACAGCAACAACAAACTCTATAAGAACTTCATGACAGGGATAAACTCTTACCTTTCAATACTTATCCTGAATGTGAATGGACTAAATGTACCACTGAAAAGACATAGAATGGAAAACTGGATTAAAAATATGACACAACAAAATGGTGTCTCCAGGAGACTCATTTCACCAGAATGGACACTCACAGACCCAAAGAAAGAGGATGGAAAACAAATTTTCAGGTGAATGCCTCAAATGCAATAGAAAGTAGGATTTATAATCTTAATATCAGACAAAATATCCTTTAAGCTAATCAAAATTTTAAAAAGAAAAGGAAGGTTACTACATAATGAAAAAAGGTTCAATCTATCAACAAGAAATATCCATCCTAAACATATCTGCAACCAATATAGGAGCTCCAACTTTTATAAAGCAGTTTCCAGTTAAACAAAAAAATACATTGACTCTAACACTATCATAGCAGGACTTAAATACCCCACTAACAAGCCTAGATAGATCATTGTGGCAAAAAATCAACAAAGAGATGCAGAACCTCAACTTGGTTCTTGACCAAATGGATTTAATAGGTATCTACAGAACACTTCATCCAATAACTGCAGAATATACATTCTACTCATCACCACCTGGAATATACTCCAAGATTGACCACATCCTTGGCCATAAATCAAGCATAAACCTAATTTCATAAAATCAAAATACTGCCATGCACCTTTTCAGACAACAGTGAAATAAAAATAAACATTGACATAAACAAAGTTCCTCCCAAATCCACAAAGACATGGACACAAAACAGCATGATGCTGAACAACTCTGAGGTCAACATCGAAATCAAAACAGAAATTTAAAAAATCCTGGAAACAAATGAAAATGAAGAAACGTCTTACCAAAACCTCTGGGATGCCATGAAAACATTACTAAGAGGGGAATTCATATCTCTATGAACACACATGAAGAAAATGGAAAGATCACAAGTTAACATACTAACATGTCACTTAAGGGAACTGGAAAAAACAAGACCACCAAAACCCTAACTTCAGCAGAAGAATCCAGATAACCAAAAAAAAAACCGAAATACAGGACATAGAAAACAAAAATATAATAGAAAAAAAAATCAACAAAACAAAAAGTGGTTCCTTGCAAGGATAAACAAAACTAAAAGACTCCTAGATAGAGTGACCAAGAAAAAGAGAGAAAATGTCCAAATAAACACAATCAGAAATGCAAAAGATCAAGTCACAACTGACCCCAAAGAAATCCAAAAGATTATCAGAAATTACTATGCACACTTGTATAGAAACAAACTCAAAAACATGAATGAAATGGAGGACTTTCTAACATCATGCAGCCACCCAAGGTTGAAACAAGAAGAAAATTGAGACCCTAAATAGACCATAACAACCCAGACAGGAAATTGACTCTGTCATAAGAAAATTACCTACAAAACAAACAAACAAACAAAAAACATCCAGGAACAGATGACTTTCCAGTGGAATTCTACAAAACATACAATGAGGAGCTGATACCAATTCTATTGAAAGTATTCCAGGCAATCGAGAAAGATAGAAATCTCCCCTAATCATTTTATTATGCTAACAACACATTGATACTCAAACCAGGTAAAAATCCAACAAAGAAAGAAAGCTAAAGACCAATATCCTTGATGAACATAGATGCAAAAATGTTCAATAAGATTCTTGCAAATTGGATCCAATGACTCATCAAAAATCATCTACCATGATCAATAAGGCTTCATCTCTGGGATGCAGGGCTGGTTCAACATCCACAAGACCATAAATGAACTAAATACATCAACAGTTATAAAATAAAGAAACACATGACCATATCATTAGATGCAGAAAAAGCTTTGATAAAAGCCAGCATGACCTCTTGATAAAAACCTTTGAGCACCTAGGCATAGATGGAATATACCCCAAAATAGTAAGAGCCATCTATGAGAAACCCCCAGCCAACATACTGCTAAACAGACAGAAATTGGAACAATTTCCCCTGGAAACCAGAACAAGACAAGGCTGCTCACTCTCACTCCTCCTGTTCTTCACAGTGTTGGAAGTCCTAGCTAGAACAATAAGACAAAAGAAGGAAATCAAGTGTATCCAAATAGGAAAAGAGGAAGTTAAGTTATCCTTTTTTGTGGATGACATGATCCTATACCTTGTAAACCCATGAGAAACTGTCAAAAACCTCCTTGCACTGATAAAGGACTTTGGTAAAGCCTCAGGGTTTAAAATGAATGTTCAAAAGACAGTTGCATTCCTATACAGCAATAATAAACTGA
>NW_006956340.1:0-774 GCF_000164805.1 Carlito syrichta
CTCATATTAGAACAACGTCAAACAAAGAACAAATACCTGTACGTTCACGTGAATCATCACACTGCATAACACATACACACACTCATCAACATCGCCTTTCACCAGTACCAGAAATACTCAGCAGGTATGTCCCAGGAAACACATACAACTTCTTGAAATGCACCGCCTACTCATTGCACAGACATCCCAGTACACGCCTCAAATAAGACGTACCATGTACAGAATTCAGAAATATCACACATACATACATTTCCATTACACATACCCCCATACAAGGGCATTCTCCTGGTCATCTTAATGCTTATAGACTTCACATGCACTATTCAAGTTTACGCTTGAAATTTTCTTTCATAGGTTATCACTGAGAAACCACTTATCCTTGGTTCTCTGCTATTCCTCAACCCCAGGACTTGGAGGAGGGTGAAACTTTTTCCAGCAGCTCAGATAAATATTCTTATACATACACAGAAGAATCATCAAAGTCCTCAGTAGACATTCAAGCGGAAAGGACCATGAAAATCTACTATACAGAGGTCCAATTAAAAAGGGGTGTGGCTTTTTTGGAGGAGGAGGCAGAGCAAGTATTGGAGCCCCCCACGAAAGAAGTTTAAATTTAAAAAAATGACCTGCCAGGAGAAGATCCAGGAAAAACCTTTTCTCTCTCATACATCAAGAATGGACCTCCTCACTGACAGTGAGTGGGGCTCCGATAACAACACCCAAGAGGAACTGGAGGAGTGAGGGAAAGCAGAGCCCCAGCTTCAGAGGGTTGTT
>NW_006956341.1:0-755 GCF_000164805.1 Carlito syrichta
TCTCAGTAAAGACTGTTTTTTGTTTGTTTGTTTGTTTTTAAAAGACTACCTCGTTTAGAGGATTCTTGAATGGTCACTTACCCCCGGAGAAATTTTTGGATGTGTTCACCATGTGAACACATGGTTATCTTCACTTATTTGGAATGAAATCCAACGTGTGTACCGCATTTGGCAGAGCACTGTACACAAGTGCTTAAAGCCTAAGGATTGCTCGGTAGTCAGTGTCCCTCCCATTATGATGTCAAAGTTCTGAGGTCGATGTCATAAATGACAATTTGACATGCTTGTTTCCCTGACTTTACTTACCTCTTTTAATGTAAAAATTAGACCTTCAGTCATTCTATAGATTCAATGAAAAAGCAATTAATTTAACATCATTCATCTCAGACCTGGAAATTACAAAAAAGAATTCATACGAAACCATAAACGATCATGAATAGTCAAAAGTAACTTACCAAAAGAAACAAAGCAGGAGCTATCGCAGTTCCAGATTTCAAATTTTACTATAGGTTTACAGTAATCAACACAGCCTGATATTGGTACTAGAATAGGTTCATAGGTCAATGGATCACGACAGAGAAAGAAATGCTCAAATCCTCAACCAACACATCTTCGTTAAAACCTCCAAGGTCCACTGGGTAATGTAGAACATATTCAGTAAATGGTGCTGGGAAAAGGCTGACAACATGCACAAGATTGAACAGGACATCTATCTATCATCATACACATTTAGGTCTATATGAATCAAAGACCTA
>NW_006956342.1:0-954 GCF_000164805.1 Carlito syrichta
CCACCCTCCTTGGTTTGGCACAAACTCATAATTTTATCCTCCTTTATATCGAGCATGGCCTTATTTCTCTTTCCTTTTACTCAATCTCTCATATATATGGCTCCAATCACAGCTTTTCCCTTCTCCAGTAGAATTACATAGATACACTCTTCCACTCTCATTCCCGCATATAATCAATCTCTGACTCATTCTGTTACATGGTAATCTCATAAATGCTTAACCTCCCTTCACCCAGACAATCTGTGTATCCTCTTTAGGCTAGACTACACTAGAAAACCTTTATGTCCTCAAGAGAATGCACTTTCATATGTGGTTTTTCTCACCACATGTCACATCGTGGAAAATGCCTTCATTCCTTCCTAAAGCTGCAAAACTGGAGATCTCATATGTATTTTTTCTCTAAAACATACTTACTGTCTCATATTAGAACAACGTCAAAGAACAAATACCTGTACATTCACATGAATCGTCACACTGCATAACACCTACACACACTCATCAACATCGCCTTTCACCAGTACCGGAAATACTCAGCAGGTATGTCCCAGGAAACACATACAACTTCTTGGAATGCACCGCCTACTCATTGCACAGACATCCCAGTACACGCCTCAAATAAGACGTACCATGTACAGAATTCAGAAATATCACACATACATACATTTCCATTACACTTACCCCCATACAAGGGCATTCTCCTGGTCATCTTAATGCTTATAGGCTTCACATGCACTATTCAAGTTTACGCTTGAAATTTTCTTTCATAGGTTATCATCGAGAAACCACTTATCCTTGGTTCTCTGCTATTCCTCAACCCCAGGACTTGGGAGGAGGGTGAAACTTTTTCCAGCAGCTCAGATAAATATTCTTATACATACACAGAAGACTCATCGAAGTCCTCAGTAGACATTAAAGCGGAAAGGACCATGAAAATCTACTATACAGAGGTCCAAT
>NW_006956343.1:0-8395 GCF_000164805.1 Carlito syrichta
CTACTTGCTCCGTGGATACCCTAAATCTGTCATTTGAGATCCCCAGGAACTTTCTGGTCCTCTTGATAGCTGTAATCGAGGATCTGGCCCTACAAATCTTTTGTGTCCTAGGAACTTCTACGACCATAATCAGATACCCTAGAAATCAAACGGCATATTGGTGTAAAATCTCTCTATTCAGGTTACCTCAAACTAATTTCTTGTGGTCAGGCTGGTGGGAATTGGGACATTGGGTTAGATGATTCCACATTTTGGGGAGGTCTTGTTAAGGGGAACCAGAAATCTTGGATTCCAGTTCCCCAAGGACCTCTTATGGGAGTCGTCCTCTTGAGATCCAAACAACTGGAATTCTAGGTCATCAGGAAATGTCTAGGCACTTTCCTGAGAATGAAGTTGGAATCTGGGTAATGGGAATCCTCATATACAGGAAACTACCTGGCCTCTTGCTAAGGAAGAAGAAGGAATTTAGGTTGCACTAGTCCTCAATCTCAATAATCCACAGGGCGTCTTACTAAGAGGTAATGAAGAATCCGGTTTTTGGAGTAGGAATCTGGGTAATGGGAGTAGTCATATACAGGAAACTGCACTGCCTATTGCTAAGGAAGAATAAGAAATATGGTTACACGTGTCCTCAATCCAAAAAAATCTCAGGGCGTCTTGCTAAGGGCTAAACACATATCAGGGTTTTTAATGCATGAATCTGGGGAAATGGAGTCTTCATATACAGGCAATTAAACGACCTTTTGCTAAGAAATAATAAGGCAATTGGGTTACACATGTTCTCAATCCCCAAAAAACTACAGGGTGCCTTGCTAAGGGCTAAACAAGATTCAGGGATTCAAAGCAGGAATGGGGTAATACTCCTCATTACAAGAAACGTCGCGGACTCTTGCTAAGGAAAAATAAGGAATCTGTTTTACACAGTTCATCAATCACAAAATCTACATGGGGACTTGCTAAGGGCTAAAGAAGAATCAGGGTTTTGAAATAGGAATCAGGGGAAAGGGAGTCCTCATATACAGGACACTACACGGCGAAGTAAGAATAAGGATCTGTATTACACGAGTCTTCAATCCGAAAAGATTCTCAGGGCCTCTCGCTATGGGACAAACAACAATCAGGGCTTCGAGTTCCCCTCTTGTTTGGAGCTATTTAGCATGTGGATATTACAAATTAGTCAATTCAGGACTCCAGCAACATTGTGGTCCTCTTGATAGTTGTAAACGTGTATCTGTCACTACAAGTCCGTAATGTTACTCAGGACAACAAAGGCCAGATTCCAGGACAAAAAGGATCACCGTGCCATATTTGGATGTAACTCTGATCTTAAGATGAATCTTGTATTTCTCAAACTTCCGTTTGTCCTTTTATTTTGAGAAGGGCCAAGGGTTTTGCAGTTGCCAAATGTTTAGTAAGTATTTTTAAAGGTAACAAGGAATCGTGGATTCCCCGTTTCTAGGAAACTTGTCAGCATCTTTCTTTTTGTATACAGATTTTTGGAATCCACATCGACAGGGACAATTAGGGCATCTTGCTGAGAACGAAAAGGGAATCCGGATTCTTGGAGTTCTCATTCACAGAAGTCTACAGGGCCACTTGATAAGGTTTAATCAGGAATCTGGCCTTCTCGGTCCACAATTTGTTAGGGTGTCTTGTACACGGGAACCCAAAATCTTGGATTCCAATTCCCCAGGAAACTTCAGGGAGTCTTTCTATTGATATCCAAACAACATGAATTCTACATCACCACGAAATGTCTCGGTGTCTTGCTGAGAATGAAGTAGGAATCTGGGGAATGGCATTCCTCATATACAGGAAACTGCATGCCTCTTGCTAAGGATGAATAAGGAATCCGGGTTACATGAGTCCTCAATACAGAAAATCTAGAGGGCTTTATGCTAAGAGCTAAACAAGATGAGGGCTTCGAGCACCCCTCATGTTTTAGAGCTATTAGTTATGTGGATATTACAAATCAATCATTCCTGGACTCCAGCAACACTCTGGTACTCTTGATAGTTTTGAACGAGAATCTGGCACTACAAATCCATTTAGATACTCGGAAACTCTGTGATGCCAGATTCCAGGACACAAATAATCCTCTTGGATTTTTTGTATGTAAGGTCTGACTTCAGTGTTATCTTGTACTCCAGAAACTTCAGTGGCTCCGCTGTTCGGAATTAGGACTTTAGGTTTAGGTGTCCAAATTTTTTAGGAGATATTTTTTGGAGGGAATCAGGACTCTTAGATTCCACGTCCCCAGGCATATTCTTGTCATCTTTCTATGGGTATACAAGAGTCTCTACTTCCAGGTCAACTGGAAACATTTCATCGTTTTGCTTAGAATGAAATAGGAAACTGGGTCACTGTGTCCCTTGAAAGTTTCTACACGTGTTACTAAAGAGGAACCAGGAAACTCAGTTTCCATGTAACTTGCAAACATCTGGGCAATTCCTAATTTATCCCTGGCTTATGAGAGTGCTCATACTTAGGAATCGACAGGGACTTTAACTAAATGCTAATCTGAAATCTTGGAGGTCTCATCCCCATATTATTCAGAGCAACGTTCTATATGCATACCACAAATTGGGCATTACCGATCCTCAGGAACTTGCTGCGTCTCTTGATACTTGTAACTGAGAATTTAGCCTACGTCAGGGTTTTTTTTCACAGGGTCTTGAAAGGCCAGATTCTACAATCCAATGAAGCATCTTGCCATTTGTTAATGTGATCACTGCCTTCAGGTTTACCTCGTAGTCCAGAAACTACTGCTGGACAATCGTTTTGGTATTCAGAATATGGGATTAAGAGTCTCACATTTTTAGGACATATTCTTAAGTGGGATCCAGCATCTTGAATTCCTGGTCCCTGGGAAACTTTTGGGCATATGAATATTGATATGTAAGAGTTTGTATTTCCATGTCACCAGAAAATGTCTGGGCGTCTTCATGATAAAAGAAGGAATGTGGGTTATGGGAGGCTTCAGTCCATGATTTCTACAGGGCTGCATTGTAAGGGCTTATCTGGAATCTGGGCCTCTAGTTCTCCAAATTCTTCAGAGCTACTTGCCACTTGGAAATGACAAGTATCATTATAGATTCCCAGCAACATTCTGGTCCTCTTGAATGCTGTAACCAAGGTCCAGTCCTTGCAATTCAGTTGGCTTCCTCTAGACAACTAAAGTCAGATTCCAGGACTGAAAGTATCATTTCGCCATATTTGTGTGTAAGTCTTGTCTGAAGATGTACCCTGCAATCCTAAACCTTGCACTTGTGCATGTATTTGTTAGGGGCTGGGTGTAATGAGGTTGCTAAGCATGTAGTACACATTTTTAAATGTAACCAGGAATCACGGATTCCACGAGCCTGGGAAACAGTTGGGCATCTGTCTATTTGCATCAGAATTTTGGAATCCAGATTGCCAGGGTAAATCAGGGCATCTAGCTGAGAACAAGAAGAGAATACGGGTTCAGAGGTCCTCAATCATCAAAATCTATATGGCCTCTTGATAAGGTTTAATGAGAAATCTGTGGTTGTATGTCCGTACATTTTTCAGAACTGCTTGCTGAGTGGATACCTAAAATCTTTAATTACAGATCCAAGAAGATTCTGGTCCGCTTGATAGTTCTAACCAAGGATCTGAACCTACAATTCCGTTTGTTTCTTATGAACATCTTCGGCCATAGTCCAGTTCCCCAGGAGTAAATGGAAATTTTGGGACAAAATCCCTCGCTTCAGGTTACCTCAAAATACTGAAATTTCTTGTGGTCAGGCTGGTGGGAATTTGGATATTTGGTTTAGAATATTCCACATTTTTATGATGTCTTGTTAAGGGGAATCTTGGATTACAGTTCCCAGGTACTATATGGGAGTCGTTCTATTGATAGTCAAACAACTGGAATTCTATGTTCATCAGGAAATATCTCAGGTATTGCTGAGAATGGAGCAGGAATCTGCATAAAGGGAGTCCTCGTATACGGGAAACTACATGGCCTCTTGCTATGGAAGAATAAGGAATCTGGGTTACACGAGTCCTAAAATCCCCAAACCTACAGGGAGTCTTACTAAGGGAGAAAAAAGTATCAGGGAATTGAAGCATGAATCTGGGGAATAGGAGTCCTCATATATAGGAAACTTTCACCCTCTTGCTAAGGATGAATAAGGAATCTAGGTTACACATGCCCTCAATCCTATAAATCTACAGGGAGTCTTTCTAAGTGCTAAACAAGAATCAGGGTTTAGAAGCAGGAATCTGGGTAATGGAAGTCTTCATATACAGGAAACTACACAGACTCTTGCTAAGAAATAATAAGGAATCTGTTTTTCAAGAGACCCCAATGCCAAAAATCTACTGGGCGTCTTGCGAAGGGCTAAACAAGAATCAGGATTTCGAAGCAATAAACTGGGGAATGGAAGTCCTCATATATAGGAAACTGCACGGGCTCTTGCTAAGGAAGAATAAAGAATCTGGGTTACACAAGTCCTCAATTTTAAAATGTATAGTGCATCTTGCTAAGGCCTAAAAGACTCCGGGATTTGACATCCCCATATTTTTCAGAGCTGTGTCATCTGTGTATATTATGAATCAATCATTCCAGAATTCCAGCAACATTCTGGTCCCCTCGATAGTTTAAACGAAAATATGGCACGACAAATCCATTTAGATTTTGGATCCTCTAACGCCAAATTCCAGGACACAAGTAATCATCTCGGGTTTTTTTAAATCTAAGCCCTGAGTTCACGGTTGCCTCGTACTCTAGAAACTTCTGGCAGTTCAGTTATTTGGAATTAGGACCTTGGGTTTAGATGTTGCATCATGTTTAGAAGGTATTTTTGGGAAGGCACTAGTGTTTGGTTTCCAAGTCCACAGGAACATTCTGGAGTCTTTCTAGTGGTAGCCACAGATCTATAATTCCAGGGCACTGGGAAACTTCTGGTCGTGTTGCTGAGAACAAAACAGGAATCTGAGACACTATGTCCCTAGAAAACTTCTACTCATGCTACCAATGTGGAACAAGGAAAATCAATTTCCATGTGACCAGGAAAATTAGAAAATTCTAATTTTTCCCTGGCTTAAAGAAGTTCTCATATCTAGAAGCCTACAGGATTATTATAAATACTAATCAGGAATTTGGGAGTTACTGCCCCCATATTTTTCAGAGCTAATTCCTTTATCCGTAGCACAAATCTGTCATTACCAATCACCAGGAACCTGCTACTTCTCTTCTTAGTTGCAATAAGGAATCTGTCCATCTGCTTGACTTTTTTTTTGCAGGAGTCTGTAAGGCCAAATTCCACAACCCAGTGAATCATCTCGCCATTTTTAGTTTAATTTCTGGCTTCAGCTTTTCCTCCTATTCCAGAAACAATTGCTGGAATTTTAGACTGATTTCGTAAATTAGACTGATTAGAAGTTCCCACATATTTATGACGTATTCTTAAAGGGGATCCAGCAATCTTGGATTCCAGAGCCCTTCTGATCTTTTGGTCGAATGAATATTGGAATAAAAGCGTTTATACTTCCACATCGCCAGGTAACTACCGGGAGTCTTACTGAGAACAAACAGAATCAGAGTTACGTGGGTCGCCAATCCAAGAAGCCTACATGGCCACACTATAAGGGCTAATCTGGAATCTGAGCTTCTAATTCCCCACATTATTTAGTGTACATGCCTCTTAGATATGACAATTTTGTCATTATAGATTCTCAGCAAACTTCTGGTCTTCTTGATAGTTGTAACCGAGAATGTGGACCTACAAGTTCATTGGGTTCCTGGGAACATCAAAGGGCAGATTCCAGGACCCAAAGAATCATATCGCCATATTTGTAGGTAACTCTCGTCTTAAGATGTACCTTGAAACCCTAAAACTTCCGTTTGTCCTTCAATTCGTATGGGGCCTGGTTTTTTGAGGTTGTCAAATATTTATTAGGTACATCTGTGTATTTTTATACAGAGTTTGGGATCCACATCACGAGGGAAAATCAGGGCATCTTGCTGAGAACGAAAAGGAAATTCGGTTCTAAGAGTCCTCATTCACCATAATCTACACCGCTTTTTCATAAGGTTTAATTAGCAATCTGGGCTTCTAGATCCCTACATTTTTCAGAGCTACTTGCTCCTTGGATAACCTAAATCTGTCATTAGAGATCTCCAGGACTTTCTGGTCCTCTTGATAGTTGTAATCGAGGATCTGGCCCTACAAATCCTTTTGTGTCCTAGGAACATCTAAGAATACAATCAGGTACCCAAGAAATCAAATGGCATAATTGTACAAAATCCATCAATTCAGGTTACCTCAAACTACAGAAATTTATTGTGGTCAGGCTGGTGGGAATTGTGACATTGGGGTTAGTAGATTCCACATTTTGGGGAGTTCTTACAAATGGGAACCATGATTCTTAAAATACAATTCCCCAAGTACCTTATGGGAGTGGTTCTCTTGATATCCAAACAACTGTAATTCTAGGTCACCAGGAAATGTCTCAGCGCCTTGCTGAGAATGAAGCAGGAATCTGGGTAATGGGAGTACTCACATACAGGAAACTACACGGCCTCTTGCTAAGGAAGAATAAGGAATTTTGGTTGCACTAGTCCTCAATTCCAAAAATCCACAGGGTGTCTTACTAAGAGGTAGCCATGAATCAGGGTTTTAAATTAGGAAACTGGTTAATGGGAGTCCTCATATACAGGAAACTGGACTATCTATTGCTAAGAAGGAATAAGGAATTTGGTTACACGTGTCCTCAGTACGAAAAAAACTTCAGGGCTCCTTGCTAAGGGCTTAAGTCGAATCAGTTTTTTTGAAACATGAATCTAGGGACATGGAATCCTCATATACAGGAAATTACACAGCCTTTTGCTAAGAAAGAAAATGAATCTGCGTTACACGTGTTCTCAATCCCAAAAAAACTACAGGGAATCTTGATAAGGGCTAAAAAAGAATCAGGGATTCGAAGCAGGAATGTGGGTCATATTCCTCATTACAGTAAACCTCGAGGCCTCTTCCTAAGAAAAAATAAGGAATCTGTTTTACACACTTCCTCAATCACAAAATGTACATGGCGTCTTGGCAAGGGCTAAACAAGAATCAGGGTTTCAAAACAGGAATCTGGGGAAAGGGAGTCCTCATAAACAGGACACTACATGGCCTCTAGCGAAGGAAGAATAAGGAATCTGTGTTACACGAGTCCTCAATCCAAAAAAATTATCAGGGCTTCTTGCTATGGGAAAACAAGAATCAGGGCTTCGAGCTCCCCTCATGTTTTAAAGCTATTTAGCAAGTGGGTATTACGAATCAGTCAATTCAGGACTCCAGCAACATTCTGGACCTCTTGATAGTTGCAAAAAGGTATCTGGCACTACAAGTCCATTTCATTCCTCGGGACAACTAAGGCCAGATTCCAGGAAAAAAAGGATTATCTTGCCATATTTGGATGTAACTCATGTCTTAAGGTGAACCTTGTTATTCGTAAAATTCCGTTTGTCCTTTTATTTTGAGAGGGGCCGAGGATTTTGAAGTTGCCAAATGTTTAGTAAGTATTTTTAAAGGTAACCAGGAATCATGGGTCCCCATCCCTAGGAAACTTCTGGGCATCTGTCCTTTTGTATACAGAGTTTTGGAATCCACTTCGACAGGGAAAATCAGGGTATCATGCTGAAAAGAAAAAGGGAATCTGGGTTCATGGAGTTCTCATTCAAGGAAGTTTACAGGGCCTCTTGATAAGGTTTAATCAGGAATCTGGGCTTCTAAGTCCCCTCATTGTTAGCGTGACTTGTACAAGGGAACAGAAATCTTGGATTCCAATTACACAGGAAACTTCTGGGACTCTTTCTATAGATATCCAAGTAACTCGAATTCTACATCAGCAAGAAATGTCTGCGTGTCTTGCTGAGAATAAAGCAGGAATCTGGGTAATGGGAGTCCTTATATACAGGAAACTGCACTGCCTCTTGCTAAGGATGAATAAGGAATCTGGGTTACATGAGTCCTCAATCCCGATAATCTGCAGGGCGTCGTACTAAGGGCTAAACAAGTATCAGGGCTTTGAGCACTCTTCATGTTTTAGAGCTATTTGTTGTGTGGATATTACGAATCAATCATTCCTGGATTCCAGCAACACTGTGGTACTCTTAATAGTTGTGAACGAGAATCTGGCACTACAAGTCCATTTAGATACTCGCAACCTATGATGCCAGATTCCAGGACACAAGTAATACTCTCGGATTATTTGTATGTAAGCCCTGACTTCAGTGTTACCTCATACTCCAGAAATGTCTGGTGGTTCCGCTGTTTGGAATTACGACATTGGGTTTTGGTGTTCACATTTTATAGGAGGTATTTTTGGAGGGAACCAGGAATCTTAAATTAAACGTCCCCAGGCATATCTTGTCATCCTT
>NW_006956344.1:0-6970 GCF_000164805.1 Carlito syrichta
CCCCCGCCTCTGTTTCCCCTCAAGGAGTCTTACTGCATAATGTACTGGAATCTCTACCTTTGGCCAGTGACTTAGTGTCCCTCCTCAGGCTGAGGCCAGTGATGGCGGGCTACTGGCAGCAGGAATGAATCAGCGGGTAGTGATTTTCCCTCAGTCCTTTGATACATTCCCCCTAGAAAATACAGTTTTATACAAGAAATTTAGAATGGGCATCTGCTTACTGCATACTTTCCAATACAATTTCTTGAGTTAAAACTTTACTAATGCACAGCCTAGGCAACACAGAGAGGCCTTATGTCGATAGAAAAATCAAACAATTAGATGCATGGTGGCGCATGCCTGTAGTCTCAGCTAATGAGGAGGTTGAGGCAGGAGGATCACCTGAGCCTAGGAGGCTGAGGTGAGCTGTGATGGTGCCACTATACTCCAGCCTGGAAGACAGAGTGACCCCCCAACTCAAAAAAATAAAAATAAAAATACAAAAACACTATACTAATGCAGAAGTTGATAGTTCATTCTAAGATTAAATAAAGTTCATTTTAAAAAAGTACTTTTGATAAAACTTTTAAAAAGCTTTTGATAAACTTCTGCATCCCTTGATAAAAACCCTGGAATATCTAGGCATAAATGAATATACCTCCAAATACTAAGAGTCATCTACGAGAAACCCACAGTCAGCATACTGCTAAACAGACAGAAATTGGAACCTTTCCCCTGACAACCGGAGCAAGACAAGGATGTCCATTCTCACCCCTCCTTTTCAACATAGTTTTGGAAGTCCTAGCTAGAGCAATCAGACAAGAGAAGGAGATCAGTGGTATCCAAACATTAAAAGAGCGAGTCAAGGTATCCCTCATTGCAGGTGACATAATTCTATACCTCGAAAACCCAAGAGAATCTGTCAGAAACCTCGCTGCACTGATAAAGGACTTTAACAAAGTCTCAGGGTATAAAATCAATGTGCAAAAGACAGTCACATTTCTTTCTTTCTTTTTTTTTAACTTTACAAAGCAGACATTTATTGACAACCTATGTAGAACTTCTAAAGAAACAAACTCAAGAAAAAAAACTCTTCCATAGGTAACAAAATAATCTAGTGTTTAAATTCCTTCTCATCCAGTGACTTTATTCCATAAACAGTATGTCGGTGGGGCACAGTCAGCCTCCTTTTACCAAGAGTGAAATGGTTGTGTGACACTTGCTACTTGTTTGTTCCTTAAGCAAAACAAGGCTGCAGTGACATTGTCATGACTGATGTGAAGGAATCAGTTCTGTGTCCTTCAGGGGTAGGTGCAGAACCCCTTGTAATTACTGGTTCACTATCTAACGTGTTAAAAATAAAAACGAAAACAGCATTGGGAAGAAAGTTCCCCTTCTTTGCATCTGACAGTGCAGCTGAGTCTCTCCCTTCCTCTTAGAAAATCAAGTTTTCACCGCAAGTTTAATAAATTAAAAAGAAAACAGAAAGCAACTGGTTAGCAAACGTGAACCTCCTTCAAGGTCTCTTGTAAGGTAACATGTTAGGGGTTACATGCGACTCAGAATATTCACAAGCTCATGACATGCTCCCCAGACTCAGAACCAGCTGTCACGTTTAGCAAGTCCAGCAGAGTCGTCTTTTCAGCGTGAGCTTTTCTGAGCATTAACGAAGTTCCATATGGAACAGCAAAGGAGCACTGGGGACAGCAGCTGACTCTCACAACCCACCCTTTCAGGCATAATCAGAGGTCAGTCTCCAGGCTTTGGTCCCTTCTGCTGTGTCTTCACATTCCCTAAGAAAGCTGTCATGTGGCTGGAACTGGCCTGTTTCAATCTCTGATTGTCGAAATGAGGATGTCTGGTTTTTGGAAATTATAGAAATCAAGTCAGAAAATCCTGGCAAAAGCACAAATAGTCTGTGTCCTAAAATTTGCCACAATCACCTCATCTTGCAAATAAAATGATGCCATGATGTTCAAGTGCCCGAAAACCTCCTGCTTAATTTTTCACACCTCTTTGCACAAAGTACTGTACTGTCTGACTAGATTCTTTGGTAGGACAGCGTTCACCTAATCTAATTTTTTTTAAAGAAAGAAACTGAAGAGCCACATTGCATGTCAAAGCTGATTTGTGACTCATCCCAGAGGCACCTGTGTTGGGTGGCACACTGGAGGCAGTTCAGTGTGGGCTCAGTTTATCATACCTCAGCCTTGCGTGTGGGGGAGAAGGAACACAACTACCCCCTTCAGTCCTGTGCGAGGGTCCCACAGTCCATCAGAGCTGCTTCAATTCAACAGGGAAGAAACATCTGAAAACACAGGGCCCAGTTTTCTTAGCTTGATAGAAGAATATCTCGAAAGTAGCAGAGAAGTCAACCCACAGGAAGTATAAGGCAGGTGAGAGACTGGAAGACCAGGAGCAGTGGGGTCACAAGCTGCGCCCTTGCCCAATCTCTGCCTGAGGACAGTTGTCACAATACTGTGGGACATAGGAACGAGACACGCATAGCCCATGCCAACACCATGCAGGACTGCGAACACCCTCTGTCATGAGTAGAGCAGAGTCATGCAGATGGGGGTCGCAAGGAAAGGTGGCAGAACACCATGATCAAGTGTGTGCACCAGCAGTGGTCCGGGAGGTATGGGCTGTCCCTGCCGCATCTTTGCCCCCAACAGTGACCATTCTCAGCTGGCACTATGCCAAGTACAGCTGTCCAGCAAGCCAGTCATGACCAGCAGGAGGGAGCTGCGGGCACATCCCCCAGCTCTCAGTCCATGCTTGCCAGAGAGTGGAGCGGTGGGGGCAGTGGGTCCGCTGGTGGGGCCGCGACACCATGGCGTTGTCTGATTTGCAGGTGGGGGTATGCAGAGGTGCTCTCCTGCCCACCACGCACAGCACCTGGACTGCGGCCAGGCTGTGGATATGGCCGTTCTCTGTGAAAGACAGCAGTTTATCTACGAGCTTGGGCACCGTGTACTCTTCATCCAGCTGCTCTGTCTTGTGGCTGTCGTCAATGTTGGGTGAGCTATCTACGATGACAAGGAAAGACTTCCATGGAGTGATCTTGTCCTGGATCTGTGTGGACCTTGATGTGCTGGTACAGCCAGTTCTGCTGTGGAAACGTCCAGAAGCAGACCTCACACTTGAAGGGCTTGGAGCCCGTGTGTATCCTGCTATGTTTCAGGGTCTCCTTGGAGGCGAAGCTCTTGCCACACGTTTCACACATGAAAGACCTTTCACCTGTGTGACACCACTTGTGGTAAATCAGCATATGGTTCTGAGTGAATCTTGCATCACACTCATCATAGACAAAAGGCTTTTCCCCCGTACGAATTCTCTTGGGCGTCTTGAGTGCGAGAGCCACGAGAAGCATGCTCTGTGCAGTCAGCGCAGCCATGCGGCGGATCACCCATGTGCCTGCGCTCATGTAGCCGCAGCGCCATTCTAGGGGTCCAGCCCTTGCCGCACTGGTTGCACTGGTGGCGCTCGCTGCCACCCTCCTGCACCGGCAGCACGTGGCGCTTGAACTTCTTCCTGCACAGCTCACACGGGAAGTGGCGTTCTCTGCTGTGCACATGGCGCTGGGGACTCTTGAGGTTGCAGCGTTTGGCGAAGGTCTAGCAGCACATGTCGCAGCGGTACATTACATCAGCCGCCGCACACTGGGGCGGCCAGCTTCGCTTCAGGAAGCTCTTCTCCTATAGGAAAGCCTTGGCACACTGTGCCCTTAAAGCTGCCCCGCCTCCTGCCCGCCTCATCAGACTCCTCTTCCTTGTCTTCCTCCTCCTCCTCCTCAGGCCCCGCCCTCTGCAGTGTCACCTCTCCCCTGGGCACCCAGCTGGCCCTCCAGGCTACCAGCCTGCTCCACAGCGGCGGCACCAACCGGGCTCTGGGCCTGGGGGCACCTGCAGGCCCCCTCAGCAGCCTCCACCCTCTTCTCCTGCTCTCGGAGTCCCCTCGTGTACCTCTTGGGGATCTCCACAAAGACCTTCCTTCCCACCAGCCTCCCACTGGCCCTAAAGATTTTCGGGTAGAGAGGCTTGGCGGCCTCCTTCTTCTTGTCCAATTTTTCCTTGAATTTCCTCGAAATCACATCTGACAATGCACCATCACTGATCCTCTCCATCAGGAAGTCTGAGATGTCCCCAAGGCCAGTGGGGTGAGGGCTGTCCATGACCCCACCTGCCCTGAGAGCTGGTGCCATGCTGACCAGAGCCGCCACTGGCCTCTGCCTCCTGAACCTCGGAGAAATTCTGCAGCTCCAAAAGCACGGACTCCAACATCTGTTTCTTCAGCTAGAAACATGTTTCTGATAGGTCCAGACACTTGAGCTTTTCAACCCTTTCGAGCATTTGTTGCACCTGGTCTTCCTCCACCTGCACCTGGGGTATAGATGAACTCCAGAAACAAAGCAAAGTCGACCATCTGCACCTCATTGAGGCAGACGTTTGTCCTGTCCCCGTTTGCAGTCTTCTCAATGAGGAATATCTCCTAAAAGAACTCACTGGTGGCCGCCAGCATGGCCATTTGAGCCACGAAGTTCTCACGCATACCCTGGTACTCTACGCTGATCGTGATGTCACACAGTTGGCCCAGCAGGAGGAGTTTGTGCATCTTGTGCAACAGGTGCAGTGGGGAGGACTTGGACTCCAGCAGGACCGCCCACTTTCCATCTTTCTTCTTTCTGGAGCAGCCTCCCAGTCGATGCCCAGATGCCGCCGCTTCCCCGACAGTCACATTTCTATACACCAACAATAAATAAACAGAAACCCACATAAAAAGCACAATCCCATTCACAACAGCCAGAAGAAAAATCAAAAACCGTGGCATCTTCCCAACCAGAGACGGGAAAGATCTTTACAATGAAAATTACAAAACACTGCTCAAAGAAATCAAAGATGACACAAAAAAATAGAAAAATATTCCATGTTCGTGATTGGAAGACTCAACATTGTTAAGATGTCCATCCTACCCAAGGCAATCTACAGATTTAATGCAATACCCATTTTAGTTTTACCAACAGTATTCTTCTCAGACCTGGAAACAACAATACAGGAATTCTATGGAAACATAAAAGACCACAAATCACCACAACAATCCTCAGCAAAAATAAAAAAAAAAGAAAGCAGACCGGGCGGTATCACACTTCCAGACTTTAAACTCTATTATAAAGCTACAGTAATCAAAATAGGCTGGTATTGGTACAAGAACAGGAATATAGACCAACGGAACAGGATAGAGATTCCAGAAGTAAAACCTCAATTTCTCAACCAACTCATCTTCAACAAAGCCTCCACTACCAATACCTTGGGAGAGGAGAACCTATTCAGTAAATGGTGCTGGGAAAACTGGCTGACCACATGCAGAAGATTAAAACAAGATCCCTACCTATCACCATATACAAAAATTAACTCTAAATGGATCAACGACCTAAATGTAAAACTTCAAACTGTAAGAGCCTTAGAAAATGCAAGAGACATCCTTATGGAAATTGGTACTGGAAACCAATTCCTGATCAAAATCCCAAAGGCCCATACCATAATTGATAAGACAGACAAGTGGGACCTCATCAAACTCACAAGTTTCTGCAAAGCAAAAAGAAACCATCAAGAGAGCAGGAAGACAGCCCATGGACTGGGAAAAAATATTTGCCAACTGTATGTATGACAAAGGCCTAACATCTAGGATCTACAAGGAACTCAAACGTGCAGAAAAGAAAAAACAACCCATTAAAAAGTGGGCAAAAGATATGACTAGACACTTCTCAAAAGAGCCATATGAGCAGCCAACAGATACATGAAAAAATGCTCAGCCTCACTAGTCATCAAAGAAATGCAAATTAAAACTACACTAAGATACCACCTAACTCCTGTCAGGATGGCTATCATCATAACTCAAAAAACAACAGATGCTGGAGAGGATGCAGCAAAAAGGGAACACTTCTACACTGTTGGTGGGAGTGTAATCTAGTACAGCCTCTGTGGAAAAGTGTGGTGGTTCCTAAAAGATCTAAAAATCAACCTTCCATATGACCCCACAACCCCCCTACTGGGAATATAACTGGAAGAACTCAAACCACTCTATAAAAAAGATACCTGCACACATATGTTTATTGCATCATTGGTTCCTGATAGTAAGAATTACCAACCATGGAACCAACCATGCTGCCCATCAAAAGAGGACTGGATTTAAAAACGTACATATACTCAATTGAATATTATGCAGCCGTAAGAAGAACAAAATCATTAACTTCACAGCCACCTGTATGTACTTAGAGTCCATAATACTGAGCGATCTTTCAGAGAAACAAACAACTTAGTATCACATGTTCTTATTCAAGAGCGGACGTTGGACAATTATCGAAGGGGAGCACACCTCAACAAAGGTACCTGTATAATGAACATTTGTAAACCTAACCCTGTATAGTACCCCACACCCTTAAAGATAAAAAATTAGAAGTTATAAAATAAATAAATTCCATACCAGTTGACAACTGTGCACAGGATTCCATAAAAAATGTTTCCTACTTATTAGACTTATTTGCAATGAGATATTCAAATATATTATTATACCTAAATGGTTACATTTCAATGATAATAAAACAAACACTAGGTGTTTACAATACATCAGGAACATTTTAGACGTTTTGTATATATTACTGAACATAACAAGATAACTTTAGGAGGAAATATGCTTTGCACCTTCTTTATGGGTGAGAAAAATCAAGGTTCAAAATGCCAAGTAATATGTCTAAGCTCAGGTTTAAGAAGCAAAAAAGTGAGGATTCAAACATAGGTCAGATGGATTGCAAAGCTTATGTTTTGTTTGGTTTTGTTTTTCTGAGTTGGAGTCTTACTCCATCTCCCCGGGTGAAGTGCAGTGGAACACTCATGACCACCCCAGCACTGTTGACCTGCTGGGCTCAGGCGATCCTTCCACCTCAGCCTTCCAAGTAGCCAGAACTACCGGTGCGCACTACTATGTGGAGCTA
>NW_006956345.1:0-657 GCF_000164805.1 Carlito syrichta
CAGGCATGCGCTACCACGCCCGGCTGATTTTTTTTTGATTTATTGTAGAGATGAGGTCTCGCTGCCCAGGCGGGTCTCGAACCCGCGGGCTCAGGCAATCCACTCACCTCAGCCTCCCAAAGGCGCGGGATTACAGGCTGAGCCACCGGGCCCGGCTTAAAAGATTTTTTAAAAAAAATTTTAATGTGACATCTTGGATTGAAAATCATTTAAGCAGAAAATAAATTTCACAATACTATTTACACATTGCCAATAAATACTGCACAGTTCTTGGGAGAGATTTAGAAAAGTGCAAGGTATGAGAATAAAATAGAAACTCATTTCAAAAGGTTTTTGGGTCTAGATAATTTTATATTAATTGGGTTTGGAGAAAGTGATGGCCTTTCTTTAACACCTGTCTAAAATATAAAATTTTAGGAAAAAAATTCGGATTCAGCTGATTCAAGGGGAAAACAGCCTTCTTTTGCTTAAAAATCAATGAGAAATCTATAAAAAATAAATGTGTAAATTTTAACAGATAATTAAAATCTCTGAGGAAAGAAGACTGCTAATATGTGCATAATAAAAGCACTCAGTTAATATTTATTCTATTTCTATAGTCCAACTTAAAGATTAAAATCATTAAGCGAGTAGTCTTAGGAAAGCAGCATAATGAAA
>NW_006956346.1:0-3282 GCF_000164805.1 Carlito syrichta
TTCTGATACTACTTGCCTTCATAGTGTCTTATGATAATAATTGCCTTATTAGTGTCGTCTGATACTTCTTGCTGTATTAGTTTCATCGAACACTACTTGTCTTACTAGTGTTGTCTGATATTACTTGCCTTATTAGTGTCTTATGATACTACTTGCCTTATTAGTCTCTTATGACACTACTTGCCTTATAAGTGTCGTCTGACACTACTTGCCTTATTAATGTCGTCTGATAATCCTTGTCATATTAATGTCTTATGATAGTACTTGCCTCATTAGTGTCGTCTGATACTACTTTCATTATAAGTTTCTTTTGATACTACTTGCGTTATAAGTTTCTTATGATACTACTTGCCTTATATGTCGTCTGATACTACTTGCCTTATTAGTGTCATCTGATACTACTTTCCTCATTACTGTCTTTTGATACTATTGCCTTATTAGTGTTGTTTGATACTACTTGCCTTATTAGTGTCTTATGATACTACTTGCCTTATTAGTGTCGTCTGATACTACTTGCCTTATTTTTGTCTTAAGATACTACTTGCCTTATTAGTGTCTTATGATACTACTTGCCTTATTAGTGTCTTATGATACTACTTGTCTTATTAGTGTCGTCTAATACTACTTGCCTTATTAGTGTCTTATGATACTACTCGCCTTATTAGTGTGGTCTGATACTACTTGCCTTATTTGTGTTGCCTGGTTCTCCTTGACATATTAATGTCTCCTGATACTATTTGCCTTATTAGTGTCGTATGACACTACTTCTCTTATTAGTGTCTTCTGAAACTACTTTCTTTACCAGTGTCGTCTGGGACTTTTTGCCTTATTAGTGTCATCTGAGAATATGTGCCGTATTAGTGTCGTCTGATACTACTTGCCTTATTAGTCTCATCTCCAACTGCCTGTATAATTAGTTTCATCTGATACTATGTTCCTTATTAGTGTCTTATGATACCAAATGCCTTATTAATGTCTTATGAAACTATATGCCTTATTAGTGTTGTCTGATACTACTTGCGTTAATAGTTTCTTTTGATTCTACTTGCACTATCAGTGTCGTCTGTTACTACTTGCTTTATTAGTGTCATCTGATACTTTTTGCCTTATTACTGTTCTATGATACTACTTGCCTTATTAGTGTCGTCTGATACTACTTGCCATATTAATGCCTTATGATACTATTATCTTATTTGTGTCTTATGATACTACTTGCCTTATTAGTGTTGTGTGAAACTACTTGCCTAATTAATGTCTTATGATACCACTCGCCCTATTAGTGTCGTCTGATACCTCTTGACATATTAGTGTCATCTGATTCTACTGGCCATATTATTGTCGTCTGATACTAGCTGCCTTATTAGTGCCGCCTGATACTCCTTGCCTTATAATGCCAAACGATACTCCTTGCCTTATTAGTGCCGTCCGATACTCCTTGCCTTATTAGTGTCGTCTGATTCTACTTGCCTTATTAGTGACGTCCGATATTACCTGTCTTAGTGCCGTCTGGTCCTACTTGCCTTATTAGTGCCGTTTGATCCTAATTGCCTATTAGTGCCGTCTGATCCTTCTTGCCTTATTAGTGCCGACTGATCCTACTTGCCTTATTAGTGCCATGTGATACTACTTGCCTTATTAGTGCCATCTGATACTACTTACCTTCTTAGTGTCGTCTAATACTACTAACCTTAGTGCCGTCTAATACTTCTTGCCTTCTTAGTGCCGTCCAATACTTCTTGCCTTCTTAATGCCATCTGATACTACTTGCCTTCTAGGTGTCTTCTGATACTCCTTGCCTTCTTAGTGTCCTCTGATACTATTGCCTTCTTAGTGTCGTCTGATACTACTTGCCATCATAGGGTCGTCTGATACTACTTGCCATCATAGTGTCGTCTGATACTACTTGCCTTCCTAGTGACGTATGATACTACTTGCCTTCTTAGTGTCGTCT
This sequence comes from Carlito syrichta, assembly GCF_000164805.1. Classification (NCBI taxonomy): domain Eukaryota; kingdom Metazoa; phylum Chordata; class Mammalia; order Primates; family Tarsiidae; genus Carlito; species Carlito syrichta. Next base: position 1,952 of record NW_006956346.1, read on the forward strand.
TATACTATTTGACTTCCTAGTGACTTCTGATACTACTTGCCTTCTTAGAGTCGTCTGATACTATTTGCCTTCTAGGTGTCATCTGATACTCCTTGACATCTTAGTGTCGTCTATAATGTTTGCCATCTTAGTGTCATCTGATATTATTTGCCTTCTTAGTGTCGTCTTATACTTCTTGCCATCATAGTGTCATCTGTTACTACTAGCCTTCTTACTGTCGTCTGATACTACTTGTCTTCTTAGTGACGTATGATACTACTTGCCTTCTTAGTGTCGTCTGATACTACTTGCCTTCTTAGTGTCGTCTGATACTACTTGCCTTCTTAGTGTCGTCTGATACTACTTGCCTTCTTAGTGTCGTCTGATACTATTTGCCTTGTCAGTGTATTCTGATATTACTTGCCTTGTGAGTGACGTCTGATACTACTTGCCTTGTCAGTGCCATCTGATACTACTTGCCTTGACAGTGTTGTTTGATAGTACTTTCCTTGTTAGTGATGTCTGATACTACATGCCTTCTTAGTGCCGTCTGATACTCCTTGTCTTCTTGGTTCCGTGAGATACTTCTTGCCTTACTCGTGCCGTCTGATACTACTTGCTTTATTAGTGCCGTATGATACTACTTGCCTTATTAGGGTCGTCTGATTCTACTTACCATATTAGTTCCGTCTGATACTACTTGCCTTATGAGTGTCATCTGATACTACTTGGTTTATTCGTGTCTTATGATACTACCTGCCTTTTTCGTGTCTTATGATACTACTTGCCTTATTCATGTCTTATGATACTACTTGCATTATTAGTGTCTTATGATACTACTTGCTTTATTTATGTCTTATGATACTACTTGCCTTATTAGTGTCGTCTGATACTACTTGCCTTTTTAGTGTCTTATGATACTATTTGCCTTATTAGAGTCGTCTGATACTACTTGCCTTCATAGTGTCTTATGATAATTGCCTCATTAGTGTCTTCTGATACTTATTGCCTTATTACTGTCTTATGATACTACTTGCCTTATTAGTGTCATTTGTTACTACTTGCGTTATTAGTGTCGTCTGAAACTTCGTGCCTTATTAGTGTCATCTGATACTACTTGCCTTATTAGTGTCGTCTGATACTGCTTGCTGTATTAGTTTCATCGAACACTACTTGTCTTACTAGTGTCATCTGATATTACTTGCCTTATTAGTGTCTTATGATACTACTTGCCTTATTAGTCTCTTATGATACTGCTTGCCTTATAAGTGTCGTCTGATACTACTTGCCTTATTACTGTCGTCTGATAATCCTTGTCATATTAATGTCTTATGATAGTACTTGCCTCATTA
>NW_006956347.1:0-719 GCF_000164805.1 Carlito syrichta
GATGAAGTCTAGTTTATGACAAAAATGAGTAGACAAGGAAGGGCAAGTTCATTAGTGGAGAGGAGGTTAAGAAACTGGAGGTAGGGACAGAGAGCTGGACTGGCAGTTACCACAGTGACTGGTCACTGGGTATCCCAAGACACTAAACTAGGAATGGCTTTCTTACCAGGCACTCTGTATTCTCTAAAGATCAAGGACTACTTACTCCTACTTTTTATTTTATTTTATTTATATTATTTTTTTTGAGTTGGAGTCTCACTCTGTCACCCAGACTGGAGTGCAGTGGCACACTCCTGGCCACCACAGCCTCGACCTGCTGAGCTCCCATGATCCTTCCACCTCAGTCTTCCAAGTAGTTGGAACTACAGGTGCGCACCACTATGCCTGGCTAATTTTTTTATTTATTGTAGAGATGAGGTCTCACCATGTTGCCCAGGCAGGTCTCGAACCCGTGAGCTCAGGCAATCTGCTCACCTCAACCTCCCAAAGCACTGGGATTACAGGCTGAGCCACCGAGCCCGGCTCACTCCTACTTTTTAAAAATTGAATTGTTTATTCAGGACTAGGGCAGATGTGCCTTTTGTTTACTGATAGCCATTTCCCCTTTATGTCTAGAAAAATAGATAATTATATGCATATTTGTGTTTCCTTGAAGTTAAGCATGTTCATGTGAATTGCACTGTTTAATGAAGTGTGAATGGGAGTCAGGGTCACTTGAA
>NW_006956348.1:0-2821 GCF_000164805.1 Carlito syrichta
TAGTGTCATCTGATACTACTTTCATTATAAGTTTCTTATGATACTACTTGCGTTATAAGTTTCGTTTGATACTACTTGCCTTCTATGTCGTCTGATACTACTTGCCTTATTAGTGTCATCTGATACTCCTTTCCTCATTACTGTCTTTTGATACTGTTGCCTTATTAGTGTCTTATGATACTACTTGCCTTATTAGTGTCGTCTGATACTACTTGCCATATTAGTGCCTTATGATACTATTATCTTATTTGTGTCTTATGATACTACTTGCCTTAATAGTGTTGTGTGATACTACTTGCCTAATTAATGTCTTATGATACCACTCGCCTTATTAGTGTCATCTGATACTTCTTGACTTATTAGTGTCGTCTGATTCTATTTGCCATATTATTGTCGTCTGATACTAGCTGCCTTATTAGTGCCGTCTGATACTCCTTGCCTTATTAGTGCCACCTGATACTCCTTGCCTTATAATGTCAAACGATACTCCTTGCCTTATTAGTGCCGTCCGATACTCCTTGCCTTATTAGTGTCGTCTGATTCTACTTGCCTTATTAGTGACGTCCAATATTACCTGTCTTAGTGCCGTCTGGTCCTAATTGCCTTATTAGTGCCGTTTGATCCTAATTGCCTATTAGTGCAGGCTGATCCTACTTGCCTTATTAGTGCCGACTGATACTACTAGCCATATTAGTGCTGCCTGATCCTACTTGCCTTATTAGTGACGTCTGATCCTACTTGCCTTATTAGTGCCATCTGATACTACTTATCTTCTTAGTGTCGTCTAATACTACTAACATTCTTAGTGCCGTCTAATACTTCTTGCCTTCTTAGTGCCGTCTAATGCTTCTTGCCTTCTTAGTGCTTTCTGATACTACTTGCCTTCTTAGTGTCGTCTGATACTACTTGCCTTCTTAGTGTCGTCTGATACTATTGCCTTAGTGTCGTCTGATACTACTTGCCATCATAGTGTCATCTGATACTACTTGCCTTCATAGTGTCATCTGATACTACTTGCCTTCCTAGTGACGTATGATACTACTTGCCTTCTTAGTGTCGTCTTATACTACTTGACTTCTTAGTGACTTCTGATACTACTTGCCTTTTTAGAGTCGTCTGATACTATTTGCCTTCTAGGTGTCATCTGATACTCCTTGACATCTTAGTGTCGTCTATAATGCTTGCCATCTTACTGTCCTCTGATATTATTTGCCTTCTTAGTGTTGTCTTATACTACTTGCCATCATAGTGTCGTCTGTTACTACTAGCCTTCCTACTGTCATCTGATACTACTTGCCTTCTTAGTGACATATGATACTACTTGCCTTCTTAGTGTCATCTGATACTATTTGCCTTGTCAGTGTTGTCTGATTCTACTTGCCTTGTGAGTGCCATCTGATACTGCTTGCCTTGTCAGTGCCGTCTGATACTACTTGCCTTGACAGTGTTGTTTGATAGTACTTTCCTTGTTAGTGATGTCTGATACTACATGACTTCTTAGTGCCGTCTGATACTCCTTGCCTTCTTAGTTCCGTGAGATACTTCTTGCCTTACTAGTGCCGTCTGATACTACTTGCTTTATTAGTGCCGTATGATACTACTTGCCTTATTAGGGCCGTCTGATTCTACTTACCATATTAGTTCCGTCTGATACTACTTGCCTTATGAGTGTCATCTGATACTACTTGCTTTATTCGTGTCTTATGATACTACCTGCCTTATTCGTGTCTTATGATACTACTTGCCTTAATCGTGTCTTAGGATACTAATTGCCTTATTATTGTCTTATAATACTACTTGCCATAATCGTGTCTTATGATACTACTTGTCTTATTCGTGTATTATCATATTACTTGCCTTATTTGTGTCTTATGGTACTACTTGCCTTTTTAAAGTCGTCTGATTCTACTTGACTTATTCGTGTCTTATAATACTGTTTGCCTTATTAGTGTCCTATGATACTGCTTTTCTTATTAGTGTCTTATGATACTACTTGCCATATTAGTGTCTTATGATACTAATTGCTTTATGAGTGTCGTATGATACTACTTGCCTAAGTAGTGTGGTCTGATAGTACTTGAATTATTAGTGTCTTATGATACAATTTGCCTTATTAGGGTCTTATGATACTACATGCCTTATTTGTGTCATCTGATACTACTTGCTTTATTAGTATTGTCTGATAATACCTGACTTATTACTGTCTAATGATACTACTAGACTTACTAGTGTCATCTGATACTGCATGCTTATTATTTGTTGTCTGATAAATACTTGTCTTATTCGTGTATTATGATACTACTTGCCTTATTAGTGTCATCTGATAATACTTGCCTTATTAGTGTCGTCTGATACTACTTGCCTTATTATTGTCGTAGATACTTCTTGCCTTATTATTGTCTTCTGATACTACTTGCCCTATTAGTCTCTTATGATACTACTTGCCTTATTCGTGTCTTATGATACTACTTGCCATATTCGTGCCTTATGATACTACTTGCCTTATTCGTTTCTTATGATACTATATGCCATATGCATGTTTAGGATACTGCTTGCCTTATTAGTGTCTTATGATACTACTTGCCTTAGTTGTGTCTTATGGTACTACTTGCCTTCTTAGTGTCGTCTGATGCTACTTGCCTTCTTAGTGTCGTCTGATACTCCTTGCCTTATTAGTGCCGTCTGATACTCCTTGCCTTATTAGTGCCGACGATACTCCTTGCCTCATTACTGCTGTCCAATACTCCTTGCCTTATTAGTGCCATTTGATTCTACTTGCCTTATTAGTGCCATCCGGTACTACCTGTCTTATTAGTGCCAT
>NW_006956348.1:3114-4763 GCF_000164805.1 Carlito syrichta
GTGCCGTTTGATCCTAATTGTCTATTAATGCCATCTGATCTTACTTGCCTTATTATTGCCGACTGATACTAGTTGCCTTATTAGTGCCATCTGATCCTACTTGCCTTATTTGTGCCTTCTGATCCTACTTGCCTTATTAGTGTCATCTGCTACTACTTGGCTTATTATTGCCGACTGATACTACTTACCTTCTTGATGCCGTCTGATACTACTGGCCTTCTTAGTACCGTCTGATACTACTTACCTTCTTACTGCCATCTAATACTACTTGCCTTCTTGGTGCCGTCTGATACTACTTGCCTTAATGTTGTCGTATGTTACTACTTGCCTTATTAGTGTCTTATGATACTACTTGCCTTATTAGTGCTGTCTGATACTAATTGCCTCGTTAGTGCCCTCTGATACTACATGCTTTCTTATTGGCGTCTGACATTACTTGCCTTCTTGGTGCCGTCTGATACTACTTGCCTTATTAGTGTCGTCTGATACTACTTGTCTTATTAGTGTCGTTAGTTTCTACTTGCCTTATTAGTGTCTTATGATACTACTTGCCTTGTTAGTATCGTCTGTTACTATTTGCTTTATTAGTGTCTTATGATACTACTTGCCTTATTAATGTAGATGATACTACTTGCCTTATAAGTGTCTTATGATACTACTTGCCTTATAAGTTTCTTATGATACTACTCACTTTATAAGTGTCGTTTGATACTACTTGCCTTATTACTGTCTTATGATACTACTTGCCTTATTAGTGTCGCCTGATACTACTTGCCTTATTAGTGTCATCTGATACTGCTTGCAATATTATTGTCGTATGATACTATTATCTTATTTTTGACTTATGACACTACTTGCCTTATTAATGTTGTGTGATACTACTTGCCTAATTGATATCTTATGATACCACTCACCTTATTAGTGTCGTCTGATACTCCTTGCCATTTTAGTGTCGTCTGATACTTCTTGCCATATTATTGTCGTCTGATACTACTTGACTTATTAGTCCCGTATGATTCTCCTTGCCTTATTAGTGTCGTCTGATACTCCTTGCCTTATTAGTACCATCTGATTCTCTTTAACTTATTAGTGCTGTCCTATTCTCCTTGCCTTATTACTGCCGTCCGATACTCCTTGTCTTATTAGTGCCGTCTGTTTCTACTTGCCTTATTAGTGCCGTCCGATACTACCTGTCTTATTAGTGCCACCTTGTCCTAATTGCCTTATTAGTGCCGTTTGATACTCATTGCCTATTTGTGCCGTCTGATACTACTTGTATTATTAATGCCCACTGATCCTACTTGCCTTATTAGTGCCGTCTGATCCTACTTGCCTTCTTAGTGCCGACTGATACTACTTACCTTCTTTGTGTTGTCTGATACTACTTGCCTTCTTAGTGTCGCCTGATACTACTTGCTTTCTTAGTGTCGTCTGATACTCCTTGCCTTCTTAGTGTCATCTGATAGTACTTGGCTTCTTAGTGCAGTCTGATACAACTTGCCGTCATATTGTCGTCTTATACTACTTGCCATCATAGTGTCGTCTGCTACTACTTGCCATCTTAGTGTCGTCTGATACTACTTGCCTACTTAGTGTCGTCTTATACTACTTGCCTTCTTAGTGACGTATGATACTACTTACCTTCTTTC
>NW_006956349.1:0-767 GCF_000164805.1 Carlito syrichta
GCTGGCTTAATAGCTGACTACCTAACTGACCAGCCTGCTAACCAGCCGGCTTACCTTGTCAGCCACCTAGCTAGCCAGTCCGCTATCTAGATGACTTAACTAGCTGACTTAACTAGATAGCCATATGACTAGCCAACCGGCTTATCTAGTTAGACACCTAGCTAGCCAGCATGCAAGCCAGCTCACTTAACTCGCTGACTTAACTAGACTACCAGCCGGCTAGCCAGCTGACTTAATTGGCTAACTCCACAGCTAGACAAATTGCTAGCCACTTGAACTAACTAGCTGACTTAGCCAACTGACTCAACTACGTGACTTAACTCGTTAGCCAGCTGGCTAACCAGCTGACTTAACTAGCTGACATCAGTAGATGTCCAATTGGTTAGCCAGAAGACTAGCTACCTATGTATCCCACTGGCTTGCCAGCTGACTTAAGTACCTATCTACCTAACTATCCTGTTGACTAGTGAGCTGAATTAACTAGGTGACTTAACTAGCTATCCAGCTGGCTAGCCAGCTGAATAAACTAGTTGGCTACACAGGTAGGCAGCTGGCTAGCCAGCTGACTTAACTAGCTGACTTAACTAGCTAGCCAGCTGACTTAACTAGCTGACTAAACTATTCTAGCTACCTAGATAGCGAGCTGACTTTACTACATACATAGCTCACGAGCTAGCTAGTCGACATATCTAGCTGACTTAACTAGCTAGCTAGCTGACATAACAAGCTGACTTAACTATCTACCTTGCTAGCCAGCTGACTTACCA
>NW_006956350.1:0-4481 GCF_000164805.1 Carlito syrichta
GTAGTGTTCGGTGAAACTAATACAGCAAGCAGTATCAGACGACTCTAATAAGGCAGGTAGTATCAGATGACACTAATAAGGCACGAAGTTTCAGACGACACTAATAACGCAAGTAGTAACAGACGACACTAATAAGACAAGTAGTATCATAAGACAGTAATAAGGCAATAAGTATCAGAAGACACTAATAAGGCAATTATTATCATAAGACACTATGAAGGCAAGTAGTATCAGACGACTCTAATAAGGTAAATAGTATCATAAGACACTAATAAGGCAAGTAGTATCAGACGACACTACTAAGGCAAGTAGTATCATAAGACATTAATAACGCAAGTAGTATCAGATGACACTAATAAGACAAGTAGTATCATAAGACATAAATAAAGCAAGTAGTATCATAAGACACGGAAAAGGCAGGTAGTATTATAAGACACGAATAAAGCAAGTAGTATCAGATGACACTCATAAGGCAAGTAGTATCAGACGGAACTAATATGGTAAGTAGAATCAGACGACCCTAATAAGGCAAGTAGTATCATACGGCACAAATAAAGCAAGTAGTATCAGACGGCACTAGTAAGGCAAGAAGTATCTCACGGAACCAAGAAGACAAGGAGTATCAAACGACACTAAGAAGGCATGTAGTATCAGACATCACTAATAAGGAACGGACTATCAAACAACACTGTCAAGGCAAGTAGTATCAGATGGCACTGACAAGGCAAGTAGTATCAGACGACACTCACAAGGCAAGTAGTATCAGACTACACTGACAAGGCAAATAGTATCAGACGACACTAAGAAGGCAAGTAGTATCAGACGACACTAAGAAGGCAAGTAGTATCAGACGACACTAAGAAGGCTAGTAGTAACAGATGACACTATGATGGCAAGTAGTATAAGACGACACTAAGAAGACAAATAATATCAGAGGACAGTAAGATGGCAAGCATTATAGACAACACTAAGATGTCAAGGAGTATCAGATGACACCTAGAAGGCAAATAGTATCAGACGACTCTAAAAAGGCAAGTAGTATCAGAAGTCACTAAGAAGTCAAGTAGTATAAGACGACACTAAGAAGGCAAATAATATCAGATGACACTAAGATGGCAAACATTATAGACGACACTAAGATGTCAAGGAGTATCAGATGACACCTAGAAGGCAAATAGTATCAGACGACTCTAAGAAGACAAGTAGTATCAGAAGTCACTAGGAAGTCAAATAGTATAAGACGACACTAAGAAAGCAAGTAGTATCAGAAGTCACTAGGAAGTCAAATAGTATAAGACGACACTAAGAAGGCAAGTAGTATCATAAGTCACTAGGAAGGCAAGTAGTATCAGACGACACTATGATGGCAAGTAGTATCAGACGACAGTATGATGGCAAGTAGTATCAGACGACACTAAGAAGGCAATAGTATCAGAGGACACTAAGAAGGCAAAGAGTATCAGAAGACACCTAGAAGGCAAGTAGTATCAGATGACACTAAGAAGGCAAGTAGTATCAGACGGCATTAAGAAGACAAGAAGTATTAGATGGCACTAAGAAGGCAAGAAGTATTAGACGGCACTAAGGTTAGTAGTATTAGACGACACTAAGAAGGTAAGTAGTATCAGATGGCACTAATAAGGCAAGTAGTATCACATGGCACTAATAAGGCAAGTAGGATCAGTCGGCACTAATAAGGCAAGAAGGATCAGACGGCACTAATAGGCAATTAGGATCAAACGGCACTAATAAGGCAAGTAGGACCAGACGGCACTAAGACAGGTAATATCGGACGTCACTAATAAGGTAAGTAGAATCAGACGACACTAATAAGGCAAGGAGTATCGGACGGCACTAATAAGGCAAGGAGTATCGTTTGGCATTATAAGGCAAGGAGTATCAGGCGGCACTAATAAGGCAAGGAGTATCAGACGGCACTAATAAGGCAGCTAGTATCAGACGACAATAATATGGCCAGTAGAATCAGACGACACTAATATGTCAAGAGGTATCAGACGACACTAATAGGGCGAGTGGTATCATAAGACATTAATTAGGCAAGTAGTATCACACAACACTAATAAGGCAAGTAGTATCATAAGACACAAATAAGATAATAGTATCATAAGGCATTAATATGGCAAGTAGTATCAGACGACACTAATAAGGCAAGTAGTATCATAGAACAGTAATAAGGCAAAAAGTATCAGATGACACTAATAAAGCAAGTAGTAACAGACGACACTGATAGTGCAAGTAGAATCAAAAGAAACTATTAACGCAAGTAGTATCAGACAACACTAATAAGGCATATAGTTTCATAAGACATTAATAAGGCATTTGGTATCATAAGACACTAATAAGGAACATAGTATCAGATGAAACTAATTATACAGGCAGTAGGACATGAGACTAATAAGGCAAGTAGTATCAGACGACACTAATACGGCACATATTCTCAGATGACACTAATAAGGCAAAAAGTCCCAGACGACACTGGTAAAGAAAGTAGTTTCAGAAGACACTAATAAGAGAAGTAGTGTCATACGACACTAATAAGGCAAATAGTATCTGGAGACATTAATATGTCAAGGAGAATCAGGCAACACAAATAAGGCAAGTAGTATCAGACTACACTAATAAGGCGAGTAGTATCATAAGACACTAATAAGGCAAGTAGTATTAGACGACACTAATAAGACAAGTAGTATCATAAGACACTAATAAGGCAAGTAGTATCATAAGACACTAATAAGGCAAGTAGTATCTTAAGACAAAAATAAGGCAAGTAGTATCAGAAGACACTAATAAGGCAAGTAGTATCATAAGACACTAATAAGGCAAGTAGTATCAAACAACACTAATAAGGCAATAGTATCAAAAGACAGTAATGAGGAAAGTAGTATCAGATGACACTAATAAGGCAAGTAGTATCAGACGACATAGAAGGCAAGTAGTATCATAAGAAACTTATAACGCAAGTAGTATCAAAAGAAACTTATAATGAAAGTAGTATCAGACGACACTAATGAGGCAAGTACTATCATAAGACATTAATATGACAAGGATTATCAGACGACAGTAATAAGGCAAGTAGTATCAGACGACACTTATAAGGCAAGCAGTATCATAAGAGACTAATAAGGCAAGTAGTATCATAAGACACTAATAAGGCAAGTAATATCAGACAACACTAGTAAGACAAGTAGTGTTCGATGAAACTAATACAGCAAGAAGTATCAGACGACACTAATAAGGCAAGTAGTATCAGATGACACTAATAAGGCACGAAGTTTCAGACGACACTAATAACGCAAGTAGTAACAGACGACACTAATAAGACAAGTAGTATCATAAGACAGTAATAAGGCAATAAGTATCAGAAGACACTAATAAGGCAATTATCATAAGACACTATGAGGCAAGTAGTATCAGACGACTCTAATAAGGCAAATAGTATCATAAGACACTAATAAGGCAAGTAGTATCAGACGACACTACTAAGGCAAGTAGCATCAAAAGACATTAATAACGCAAGTAGCATCAGACGACACTAATAAGGCAAGTAATATCAGACATAAATAAAGCAATAGCATCATAAGACACTAATAATGCAAGTAGTATCATAAGACAGGAATAAGGCAAGTAGTATCATAAGACACGAAAAAGGCAGGTAGTATCATAAGACACGAATAAAGCAAGTAGCATCAGATGACACTCATAAGGCAAGTAGTATCAGACGGAACTAATATGGTAAGTAGAATCAGACGACCCTAATAAGGCAAGTAGTATCATACGGCACTAATAAAGCAAGTAGTATCAGACGGCACTAGTAAGGCAAGAAGTATCTCACGGAACCAAGAAGACAAGGAGTATCAGACGACACTAAGAAGGCATGTAGTATCAGACATCACTAACAAGGAACGGACTATCAAACAACACTGTCAAGGCAAGTAGTATCAGATGGCACTGACAAGGCAAGTAGTATCAGACGACACTCACTAGGCAAGTAGTATCAGACTACACTGACAAGGCAAATAGTATCAGACGACACTAAGAAGGCAAGTAGTATCAGACGACACTAAGAAGGCAAGTAGTATCAGACGACACTAAGAAGGCAAGTAGTATCAGACGACACTAAGAAGGCAAGTAGTATCATACGTCACTAAGAAGACAAGTAGTATCAGACGACAGTAAGAAGGCTAGTAGTAACAGATGACACTATGATGGCAAGTAGTATAAGACGACACTAAGAAGGCAAATAATATCAGATGACACTAAGATGGCAAACATTATAGACGACACTAAGATGTCAAGGAGTATCAGATGACACCTAGAAGGCAAATAGTATCAGACGACTCTAAGAAGGCAAGTAGTATCAGAAGTCACTAGGAAGTCAAATAGTATAAGACGACACTAAGAAGGCAAGTAGTATCAGAAGTCACTAGGAAGTCAAATAGTATAAGACGACACTAAGAAGG